>NW_007260303.1:237739-243146 GCF_000164805.1 Carlito syrichta
CGGTCATGTTGTGGAGAGAATTGTTATTTTCACATGAATTGAAGAACGTTGAAGACAGTAAGAAATTCTACAATGAAATTGAATCCACACTATTTAGGATAGAAGATAAAAGAAATGGTAATATATATCTTCTGTTTTCCATCTCACAACTTATGTGTCTAGTCATTACTTGTTGACTAACTCAGGACCTAAAACATTAGAGTTTTTTATCACAGTTTACAGTTATAAGTTGACTCAGATCCAGAGTGTGCTCATGAAAAAGTCAGAAATTTAACAAATAGAAATAAAAATTTCATTAATTCACCTAATTTATCCAAGTCAAAAATTTATGACTATAGCACATATAAACAAAAATGAAGTACATACAATTTTTTGTTCTTAAAAGATACAATGCTTTGTCAAGGCGAACTCTATTTATCAAGCTAAATATGTTAAAGAAATCGATCTTCGGTTTTTCTGAAAAAGAAAATTATGTCAAACAACTCAACACAGCATTGCCATTGAGTAAGGGGTAGAAGGAAAAACTTTAAATTAAAAATAGAGCATTTTTATTGTGCAAAACCTTTTCAATTTGGTAATGCCCCACCTGTCAATTTTTTTTTGCATTTGCTTTTGAGGACTTGACCATTAATTCATTGCCTACTCGGTTGTCCAGGAGGATGTTCCCGAAGGTTTCTTTTAAGATTCTTACAGCTTAAGAAATCTCATGTAAGTCCTTGATCCATTTTGAGTTAATTTTTGTAAATGGTGATAGATAGTGTTCCAGTTTCATCCTTCTGCA
This sequence comes from Carlito syrichta, assembly GCF_000164805.1. NCBI lineage: Eukaryota > Metazoa > Chordata > Mammalia > Primates > Tarsiidae > Carlito > Carlito syrichta. The sequence goes on from NW_007260303.1 coordinate 238,521, forward strand.
TCTGGTCCAGGTATTTGGGAGGGGGGAGGAGCAGGGAGGTTTCTTATAGCTGTCAATTTTTTAATTGTTATTGGTTTATTCCGAGTTTTAACTTATTTCTGTTTTAACCTTAGAAGGTTGTGTGATGCCAAGAATTTCTCCATTTCCTCTAGATGTTCCAGTTTATTTGCATTCAGATATTCATAGTAATCTCTGATATCTTTTTAATTTCCTTAGGATAGTTGCAACATTGCCTTATTTGTTTCTAATTGTGTTTATTCAAACTTTGTTAACTGGAAGGCCAGCATTTAATATTGTGGCATAATTTATTGTAGTTTTAATTTGTATTTCTCTAATTAATAAATGACATTATTTATCTTTTCATGTTTTTATAATTATGTATCTACTGTAGTAAAATATATATATATTAAAGATTTTGCTCATTTGTATTGGGTTGTTTATTATTATTGAATTCTAGAGTTCTTTACATATTCTGGACACTGATGCCTTATTGTACATGTGCTTCATAAGTATTTTCTTACGGTCTTTCATTTTCTACTCTCATTCCCTTGTGTCCTTAAAAAGTTGTTAAAAGTTTAAAAGAGTATAAGTTTTTATTTGATGAAATATGATTATAAATTTTCATTCATGATTTATGTTTTTGTGCCCTAAGAAATAGTTAATTAACCTAAGGTTGATACATTTTCTCTTTTTCAAAGAATTTTTAGATTTACTATAAATTTTACACTTCATATCAACTTAACTTTTGTATATGGTACATGGCATGGTTTGACTTTCTTTATTGCTTGTGCTTATGGATATTTAATTTTTTCAACACCACATCTTAAGAACAATATTCTTCTATATAATGAGACTTTCATCAAAAATATGTTGACCATTTATAGATGGTTCAATTTCTAATATCTCTATTTTGTTCCATTCATCTATTATTTTCACCAATATTACAATATCTTGATTATTGTAACTTTATAGTAAGTATTGAATTTTTAAAATGAGTTCTTCAACTTTATCCTACTTAAATGTGTTTTGTCCTTTTTTGCTAAATGAAAAAATGTAGCTAGTGACCAGATCTTGACAATTTCATCCCTCAGCAAAAAAAAAGGGGGGGGTGGGGGGCAGGGGCTCTTGGATGATTCTGTATCAGAAGTAAAAAATCTCCAAGATGAGCCTGGAACATCAGGTAGTGCCAGAACACAGAGAAGTACTTAAAATGAAGGAGGTAAGTCAAAGGGAAACCAGAATCAAGTAAAAGAGTTCCCAGTGGCCAAAGATGGAACAATTTGAGCAAGAAAAAAAATTATGTATATATCTATATTTGATTATAATGTAAAGTATAAAATAATGATCTGTTAGTCTATACTATAAAAATAATTGAATAAACAAATACACCAATAACTGAAACAAATCTTCCTTGAAGAAAAATTCCAGATAAATTATGTACATAATCCTGCCTCAAGGAGTTTTCAGGTATAACTCTCCTTAAGAGTGTTTTCCACATTGATATTCCTGTCAAAAGAGTACAGTACAGGAGGGGGATGAGAATAATTTTATAATAGAAAAGCCTGACAAACACCACCTCAATACCTAAAGTTTATCAAAAGTCTTATTAATAGCAAAAATACCAATATGAAGTAATGAAAATGGTACCCTGAACCTGGTCTTCCTCGAAATACCCAATAACCTCAATCTACTCATGAGAAAAATATCAGAAAAAAACCTAAATCAAGACACATGTTACAAAATAGCTACCAATGCTCCTCAAAACTATTAAGATCAACACAAAGAAGGAAAGTCTATAACAACCAAGAAAATCCCAAGGAAAGATGAACACTACATGTAATTCTATCCTGGAATAGAAAAAGACACAAGAAAAAACTAAGAAGATCTGAATAAAGTATAAATTGTAGCTAACAAAACTATATTAATTTTAATTGATTCATTATAACAAATGCACAATGCCAACGCAGCATGTTAATAATAGGTGAGACTGTAAAAAAATGAGAACACTGTACATTGTTTTCTGTACATTTAAAACTTCTCTAAAGATAATGCTTAACAAAAAAATTTAAAGAAAGACGTGCTATGATCAGAATATATGTGTTCTCCCAAAATTCATATGTTGAAGCCTAATGCCCAAGGTGATAGTATTAAGAGGTGGGATCTTTAAAAGTGATTAGATTGTTATCAGTTTTTCCTTCATAAATTTTGAAGCCCCCTTTTGGGAGTGCATACATGTTGAGCATTTTCTCTTCCTCTTGATGAACTGGCATCTTTATCATGATGTAGGGTTCCATAAGTGTAATACTTCTTTATTTCCTTTCCTGAAGATTGTTTTGGCTATTTGTGGTCATTTATGTTTCCACATATTGCTAAATGGACAGAAATTGGAAGCATTTCCCCTGAACACCAGAGCAAGACAAGGCTGCCCACTCTCACCCCTCCTGTTCAAAATAGTGTTGGAAGTCCTAACTAGAGCAATCAAACAAGAGAAGGAAATCAGGGGAATCCACAAAGGAAAATAAGTCAAGTTAGCCCTTTTCTATGCCTTGAAGACCTGAGAGAATCTGTCAAAAACCTTCTTACACTGATAATGGACTTCAGTAAAGTCTCAGGATACAAAATAAATCTGTAAAAGACAGTCACATTCTCATGAATCAACAACAAGCAGCCAAAGAACCAAATGAGAAGCACAATCCCATTCACAATAACCACCAAAAAAAAAAAAAGACCTATCTTGGAATCTTCCTAACAAGAGAAGTGAAGGACATTTTCAACAAAAATGGCAAAGCACTGTTCAAAGAAGTCAAAGAAGACACAAATGAAAGGAAAAGTATTCCATACACACAGACTGGAAGAATCAACACTGTTAAGATGTCCATCCAACCAAGACAATCTACAGATTCAGCACATTACCCGTTAAATTACCAATATCATTCTTCTCAGATCTGGAAATGTCAATAAAGAATAGTTTTTAAAGTATTAACAGACCATCAAATTTTAAGTTGTTATATCAGCATAATGATTTTTTTTTCATTCTTCACCAAGACAGAACAAAAGGCTACATGTTGATTGTTACTTAAAATTACAGATGGCATTTAACTTTAAAATAATTGTAAATAAATGTATCTTTAATCACATTAGGCATATTTGAAATGTATAACAGACAGAAGTGACAGTGACTATCAGATGGGGACAGATAAAATTATAGTCCTCATCCTGGAATATTCTTTGGGATGTTTTATTATAGAATATTCAAATATTTAAAATAAGACAAAAATGTTTAAAAGTCATAATAACAACTTACATTACTAGCATACTACAAGTAAATCCATTGCTACTAATCCTTTCCAACAATCTATTGTTGGGAGCCAACATCTATAGCTACATGGCTGAGGCCTGTAAAGGCCCATCTGGAAGATCGCCTCTGACATAGGATATCAGTTATACCTATGATATTGGCGTGTGATTGGTGACCAGTGTGCATACATGGCAGTAAAACTTACAAGTGAATCTCAGTACACTTGATGGAAGGTGCATGGCGGAATTGTTTCTGTCTTTCTAAGTTTAGCTTCTTTCTAGATATTTTTTTACTTCTATTTCCTGGTAGACTGGGTAGTCCTTGTTCCCGAAAGCTGTTTCCCCTAGGGCTAAGATTAGAAACTAAATTACCATGATAGTTCTGTCCCCTGCCCCTAGCCAGGTAGAACGTTTTCTTTTGTTTCGTTAATTACCGAAACTCTGTCTGCTTCAGCCCATGGCCTTGGAAGCCCTGCATTTCCTTGTTCAGGAGTGTGACAGCTACTATTTGATTTTAGAGTAGACTTGTTAGGATAAAATATATACATATACACTCATAGTTGCATAAATTTATGCTTGCTGTTTTGTTTCCTTTTGCTACATTATTCAAGTGTAATAGTTACTATACGATTTATAAAAGAATTAATGATGAGGTATTGGTTTAACGAGATATAGCATAGTATTAAAGTCCAATCATTAGATTATATAAAAATTAAAGTTTAGACATATGAAACATGAATTATAGTAAAGTTTTGTAGTTTAAGAATAAGTTTTAACTGAGTTATAAGGCATTACGTTAAATCATAATAGGTTAATAGTATAACTGACAGTTAAGTCATTTAACTAAACTTATAGATTATAGTATAGTGTTAAGTTGATGATATTAATCGTTAAAAATATTGGGAGTCAGTGAACTTGGATTGAACCTAGAGTTAACTCAGGAAAGTTTTTTGTATTAATCAGGGTATAGAACAAAGAGTATAATATGAATGATTCATTGAACATTATGGAAAACACTTTGAACGATTTGTATTGAAATTGTGCACCTGTGACCTTAATGTAAGCACGGCAGGCATCATGGAATTAGAATTGTCTGCTTGGAAATTGCAGATCTCGTGGTGGTCTTGTGATGCATAGTTTGTAAAGCACGAAACTTGTACGCCCCCAGTGAGTGATTATCACATTGCTGGAGGGTATAGAAAATGGTATATAAGTTGGAAAAGGTTTGAATAAAATCGGCTCAAGTCCTGATCAGACTGTTCCCAGAAGAACTGCCTCCAAGTAGTTTCTTCTCGCTGTCCAGATTCTCTGGTGCGGGTCCTAACCCAG
>NW_007260303.1:243166-243593 GCF_000164805.1 Carlito syrichta
GGATGTTCAAGGTCCATTATATGAGTGAGAACATGTGATATTCGGATTTTTGTTTTTGTGAGAGGTCACTCAGTATTATAGACTCTAGTTCCATCCACTGGCATCCAATTCCTGTACAAAACCCGAAACCCACAGGACTTAAGAGAGAAGATAGACAAATGGGACTTATTAAACTGACAAGCTTCTGCAAAGCCAAAGAAACCATCAATATCACTTTTCTTGGAGCTGAAAGCATTTGTTTTTGAAGTTGTACATAGTAATAATATGTCATTGTACATGTAAAAAGGTTTCTATGGTACTAAAAGTTTGTTTTATTTTATCAAATGTTTTAATTTTTTTAAAGAAAATAATTGAACAATATAATAAACTACAAAAAAAAAAGAATTCTGATTTTCTTGGTTCAGTAACTTTTTCCTCAAGTCTTTTA
>NW_007260303.1:243613-244621 GCF_000164805.1 Carlito syrichta
CATGGCAGTAAAACTTACAAGTGAATCTCAGTACACTTGATGGAAGGTGCATGGCGGAATTGTTTCTGTCTTTCTAAGTTTAGCTTCTTTCTAGATATTTTTTTACTTCTATTTCCTGGTAGACTGGGTAGTCCTTGTTCCCGAAAGCTGTTTCCCCTAGGGCTAAGATTAGAAACTAAATTACCATGATAGTTCTGTCCCCTGCCCCTAGCCAGGTAGAACGTTTTCTTTTGTTTCGTTAATTACCGAAACTCTGTCTGCTTCAGCCCATGGCCTTGGAAGCCCTGCATTTCCTTGTTCAAGAGTGTGACAGCTACTATTTGATTTTTAGAGTAGACTTGTTGGGATAAAATATATACATATACACTCATAGCTGCGTAAATCTATGCTTGCTGTTTTGATTCCTTTTGCTACATTATTCAAGTGTAATAGTTACTATATGATTTATAAAAGAATTAACGATAAGGTATTAGCTTAATAGGATATAGCATAGTATTAAAGTCCAATAACTAGATCATATGAAAATTAAAGTTTAGACATATGAAACATGAATTATAGTAAAGTTTTGTAGTTTAAGAATAAGTTTTAACTGAGTCATAAGGCATTATGTTAAATTGTAATAGGTTAATAGTATAGTGTTAAGTTGATAATATTAATTGTTAAAAATATTGGGAATCAGTGAACTTGGATTGAACCTAGAGTTAACTCAGGAAAGTTTTTTGTATTAATCAGGGTATAGAGCAAAGAGTATAATATGAATGATTCGTTGAACATTATGGAAAACACTTTGAACGATTTGTATTGAAATTGTGCACCTGTGACCTTGATGTAAGCACGGCAGGCATCATGGAATTTGAATTGTTTGCTTGGAAATTGCAGATCTCGTGGTGGTCTTGTGATGCATAGTTTGTAAAGCACGAAACTTGTACGCCCCCAGTGAGTGATTATCACATTGCTGGCGGGTATAGAAAATGGTATATAAGTTGGAAAAGGTTGAATAAAATCGGC
>NW_007260304.1:0-1173 GCF_000164805.1 Carlito syrichta
ACAAACTTGAAAACCATAAGGAAATGGAGGACTTTCTGACATCACACAACCTACCTAGGTTGGAACAAGAAGAAATTGAGACACTAAATAGACCAATAACAATCAAGGAAATCGACTACGTAATAAGAAAACTTTCTACAACAAAAAGCCCTGGTCCAGATGGCTTTCCAGCAGAATTCTACAAGACATTTAAGGAGGAGCTGATACCAATCCTACTGAAGGTATTCCAGGCGATTGAAAAAGATGGAACTCTCCCCAAATCATTTTATGAAGCCAACATCACATTGATAACCAAACCAGGTAAAGATCCAGCAAAGAAAGAGAACTACAGGCCAATATCTTTGATGAACATAGATGCTAAAATTCTCAACAAGATCCTAGCAAACTGTATTCAGCAATACATCTCAAAAATCATTCACCATGACCAAGTAGGCTTCATTCCTGACATGCAAGGCTGGTTCAACATAAGTAAAACCATAAATGTAATTAAATACATCAAGAGATGTCAAAACAAAAACCACATGATCATATCACTAGATGCAGAAAAAGCTTTTGATAAAATCCAGCACCACTTCTTGATAAAAACTCTTGAACCTCTAGGCATACGGGGAGCATACTTCAAAATAGTAAAAGCCATCTACAAGAAACCCACAGCCAGCATACTCCTAAATGGACAAAATTTGGAACCAATTCCCCTGAAAACTGGAACTAGACAAGGATGCCCACTCTCTCCCCTCCTGTTCAACATTGTATTGGAAGTCTTAGCTAAAGAAATCAGAGAAGAGGAGGCAATCAGAGGTATTCAAATAGGAAAAGAGGCAGTCAAGTTATCTCTCTATGCAGATGATATGATGGTGTACCTTGAAAACCCAAGAGAATCTGTCAAAGGCCTCCTTTCATTGATAAAAGTCTTTGGCAAAGTCTCAGGATACAAAATAAATGTAAAAAAGACAATCGCATTTCTCTACACCAATAATAAACAAACAGAAACCCAAATATAAAACACAGTTCCATTCACAATAGCCACAAAAAAAATGAAATACCTTGGCATCTTCCTAACCAGAGACGTGAAAGACCTTTACAATGAAAATACAAACACTGCTCAAAGAAATCAAAGCTGACATGAACAAGTGGAAAATATCCCATGTTCATGGATTGGAAGAATCAACATTG
>NW_007260304.1:1432-23460 GCF_000164805.1 Carlito syrichta
CCAGGCATATAGACCAATGGAACAGAATTGAGATCCCAGAAGCAAAACCTCAATTTCTCAACCAACTCATCTTCGACAAATCCCCCACCACCTACCAATGGGGAGAGGAGAACCTATTCAGTAAATGGTGCTGGGAAAATTGGCTGACCACATGCAGAAGATTGAAACAGGACCCCTATCTATCCCCATGCACAAAGGTTAACTCCAAATGGATCAGAGACCTAAATGTAAAACCTCAAACCATAAGAACCTTAGAAAAAGAAGGAAATGCTCTCATGGAAATCGGAACTGGCATCCAATTCCTGTACAAAACCCGAAACCCACAGGACTTAAGAGAGAAGATAGACAAATGGGACCTTATTAAACTGACAAGCTTCTGCAAAGCCAAAGAAACCATCAAGAGAGCAGGGAGACAGCCTACAGACTGGGAAAAAGTATTTGCCAACTCTAGGTCTGACAAAGGCTTAACATCCTGGATCTACAAGGAACTGAAACGTACTGAAAAGAAGAAAACAAACAACCCCATTATAAAATGGGCAAAAGATATGATCAGACACTTCACAAAAGAAGACATTCGAGCAGCCAACAAACACATGAAGAAATGCTCAACCTCACTAATCATCAGGGAGATGCAAATCAAAACCACACTGAGATACCACCTAACTCCAGTCAGAATGGCAATTATCAACAACTCAAAAAATAACAAGTGCTGGAGAGGGTGTGGTGAAAATGGAACACTTCTACACTGTTGGTGGGAGTGTAAACTAGTGCAACCTCTGTGGAAAGCAGTGTGGCGATTCCTAAAAGCTCTAAAAATTGACCTTCCATATGACCCTGCAATCCCCCTACTGGGAATATACCCTGAAGAACACAAATCACTCTATAAAAAAGATACCTGCACACGTATGTTTATCGCAGCGTTGTTCACAATAGCAAGAATCTGGAAACAACCATGCTGTCCGTCAAAAGAGGACTGGATTAAAAAAATGTAGTACATATACACGATGGAATACTACGCAGCCATAAAAAAGAACAAAATCATGAATTTCGCTGCAACCTGGTTGGAGCTAGAGTCTATAATACTGAGTGACCTCTCACAGAAACAAAGATCCGAATATCACATGTTCTCACTCATATAATGGACCTTGAACATCCATTGCAATACTGTAAGAAAATGACTGACGGTACTGGGAAACTATGGGGGGATGGGGATGGAATTAACAGTAGCAAATATCTGTCGGGGGATGGTAAAACACCTCTTATCAACAGGGTGCCTGAATGAAATGTAATTGTACACCTAACCTTAACTGTACCCCACAAAACCATAATAAAAATACTGATTAATAAAAAAAAAAAAAGATTGCAACTCGCCTTTTTTTGTGTTCCATTCTCCTGAAATTTTGTTTCCCATTCTCTTACTTTAAGTCTGTGAGTGACCTTTCTGGTGAGATAAGTCTCTTGGAGACAATGCATCGCCGCCTCCTGACATTTTATCAATTTTGCCATTCTATGTCTTTTTAGAGATCTTTAAGATAAAAAATTTATTTTAAAAAAGAACAAAAGTTGGAGACTACATTTTTTCCATTTAAAAACTTATGAATAATCTGCAATGATCAAGTCAATTTGGTATTAATATGAAGACCGACAGATAGATGCATGGAATAGACATAAAGGACAAGAAGGAAATTCAGGCACATGTTCAGTTGCTTTTTGACAAATCTGCCAAGAACATTTAACTAAAAATAATAGTCTTTTCAACAAATAGTGTTAGACAGTCTAGGCATTCTCATGCAAAATAAAAAACTGGACACATACACTACATATAAAATTAAATAAAATGAGTCAAAATTGAAGTTAAAATGATAAAACTCTTAGAAGAAAATATTGGGATAAATCTTTACAACGTTAAATTGACAGCTGTTTCTCATATATGATACTAATAGAAAAAGCAGCAAGAGGAAGAGATGTGAGGTGTCATCAAATCTTTAAAATTGTATTCATTAAAAACACCACCAAGACAGTGAAAAGACAGTCTACAAAGAAAGTAACATTAGCAGATTATATATCTTTTAAAAACCTCTTATACCAGAGTGTACACAAAATACCTTCAATTCAACAACAACTAAGACAAACAACTCAGTTGCAAATTAGTCAAAGAACTTGAACAGACATTTCTACACTAAGCATGGAAGCATCCTGGAAGCCTAGGAAGTGATGCTCAATACCAGTACTCAATAGGGCAATGCAAATAAACACAATGAGTTATCACCTCACACTTACCAGCTTGGCCATATTTCAAAAAAAGAAAGAAACAAGTGTTATTGATGATGTGGAGAAACTGAAAGCCTCATACATTTCTAGTAGAAAAATAAAATAGTGTGGTCACTGTGGAAAGTGGTTTTTCATTTCACTGAAGGGTCAAACGTGTGGTTCAACATATGAACGTCAATAAGCCTAATACATCATATCAGCCAACTGAATGACAAAAACCATATGATCATCTCAATAGATGCAAAAAATCAGTGTAATTCAATACCCCTTTGTACTAGATACTCTGAACAAACTAGGTATAGAAAAAAAGTACGTCAACACAATAAAGGCCCTATATGGCAAACAAACAACTAAAGTTATCTTAATTGAGAAAAAGCTAAAAGACTTTCCTCTAAGTACTGAAACAAGACAAGGATGCCCATTTTTGCCACTACTAGTAAACAGTAGAGAAACTCCTAGTGAGACAGTTGGACAAAAAAGTAGAAATAAAAGGAATCCAAATTAGAAACAAAAATATCAAATTGTTCCTGTTTGCAAATGACATAATCTTACATATAAAAAAAACTACAAGATTCTACCCAGAACTCGTAAACCTTCTACACAAATTTAGACCTCAACAAATGGCAACATGGCAAAATATAAAATCAACATACAAAAGATTGGTATCATTTTTAATGCATCATTAATTATTACATTGAAAAAAAGCAATCCCTTTTACAAATAACCACAAAAATTATCCAAAAATAAATTAAGACTAGAAGGTGAAATATTTTTACAGTGAAAATTTAAAAATTCTGATGAAAGAGATTGAAAAGGACACCAAAAAATGAAGAGACATCCCTATTCATAGAATGAAGAAATAAATATTGTCTTAAATTGTCATGATACTCAAAGTGATCTACAAGTTCTTTGCAATCTCTGTCAACATACCATTGACTTTCTTCACCAAAATAAAGAAATATAATCTTGAAATTTGTATGAACCACAAAAGATTCCTTAATAACCAGAGGAATTCTGGGCAAAGTGAACAAAGTTGGAGGAATCACATTACCTGAACTCAAAATACAATGCAAAGTTATAGTGAGACAGCATTATGCTGACATAAAAATAAACACAAAGCCAAATGAAACAGAAGAGGCCCCAGAAATATATTCACACACCTATAGCCAACTGATTTTCAACAAAGTTGCCAAGAAAATACCTTAAAGAAAGACAGTGTCTTCAACAAATTGTTCTGAGAAAAATGGATATTCATATGCAGAAGAAGAAAATGAGACATCTGTACCTCACAGTAGACAAGAACCAACTCAAAATTGATTAAAGACCTAAATTTAAGACATGTGATGTCCCACAATTAAGTTAGCAAACTCATCCTAGAAAGAATGATACATGCCTCGTTGCTCATATCACTAGTGTCACCTTCAGAGTACTCCCCTTGGGAAAGCATGCACTAAGGCAAGTGCCTGTTCCACTCATCAGAGCAATTTTGGAGCTGGGTTCAGTGGCTCAGCCTGTAATCCCCTGCCTTGGGAGGCTGAGGTGAGTGGATTGTCTGAGCCTGCAGGGCAACTTGGTGAGACCTCATCTCTACAATAAATCAAAAAATTAGCTACTTGGAAGGCTGAGGCAGAAGGATCGCCGGAGCCCAGCAGGTCGAAGTTGCAGTGGCCCGGAGTGGTCACTGCACTCCAGTCTGGGCGACAGAGTGAGACTCCAACTAAAAAAAAAAAAAAGGCAATTTTGGAACTCTTTTTTTTTTTTGGAATGTCCATTAGAGCCATTGCCATATTAACCTTGGTCCTGGGTGTCAAGAAATGTCTTTCTCTTCAATATTTCCTTTATCTTCAGGTAAATAAAAAAATAATGGGCAGCCAAATCGGGTGAGTAGAGAAGCTGTTCCAGTAGAGTTATTTTAAAAGTGCTGCTAATGTAAGCACGTAGTGACAAGTTCACAAAGTTAATTGTTAGACCTCAACAAATGACAACAGCTCTGATGACCATGGCTATTCTAGAAAAAGAGTTCCAAGATTGTCTTGACGGATGGACTAGGCACTGGCATTGGTTCATATCTTCCCTAGGGGAGATCTTCAAAGGTGATCATAGTGATATTCAGCAGTGAGGTATGCAACATTTTTTCTAGGATGGTTTGCAAACCTAATTGTAAGACTTTGTAAAACTCTGAAACTATAAGAAGAAAATATAATAAAAATTATTTAGGACATTGTTCTGGGCAAAGACGTATTGAGTAGGGCCCCAAAACCACAGACAAAAAAAAGCAAATACAGACAAATGAGATTATGTCAAACTATAAAGATTCTGCACAGCAGTGGAAAAAGATATTGAAGAGACAACCTTCAAAATAGAAAATAATTGCATGCAATACATAAATATTCAAAGTATACAAGGAACTCAAACAACCCAGAAGTGTTGAAGGGGATAGTTATAAAGAAAGCTTCTGTTACTTACAGAAATGAGGAAGTGAGAGAAAGGAAGTGTGACAGAAACAAAACCACAAACATAGGCCTTGGGGGGTGGACATCCTTCTCTCTGTGATTCAGTTAACAGTCTTTAAAACATCTCCTTCAGTCATCTTCTCCCCTCGGCTGCATTCAACTGTAATGGCGCCCATTGATTCCTCCAGTCAACCAAGGCACAGAGTGGAAAATGCTTCACTTCCACCACTTCTTCCTCTTCATATGCAATTAACAAATCCACACATTTCTACCTCCAAAGACCTTTTTATCAATTCCACTGGTTCATCATCAGAGTCCAAGCTAGGCTAGTTTCCCCCAAACTGGGCACTGAGTTAACATTTTGGAGGGGTTTTTTTGCATGGACACCATAACTTTCTTCCTCTGCCATGAGGCAGAGTGACACACCAGACATCCCTTCCAGCCAGGTTCATGGAAGGTCTGAATATAGACTGTGTCACTGAGGAGTTACTCAGCAATGAGGTTTAACGCTGGTAACTTTAAAACATCTAGGCCCTTGGATTATGGGTGTGTGCCGGCTGGTCCCAACAGTGTCAAATTCTGTGGTGATCTGATGGCAGTTCTATGGACATCTAGCAGGTCCATGGAGATTATAGCAAATACAGACAAAGATAATTGCATGCAATACATAAATATTCAAAGTATACAAGGAACTCAAATAACCCAGAAGTGTTGAAGGGGATAGTTATAAATTTTTTAATTTATGTGGTTGTAAAATAATGATTCCTATAACTATGGCGTGGAGACTATGATAAACACTGTGTTTTCTGAGGGTCCTAAAAGTTAAAAATACACACACACACACACACACACACACACACACATATATACATATACAAACTTTTTAGGATCATATACATATCCAGATCTCATGTGCCTTCTAGAAGCAGTGGATGACAGAATGACACAGCAAGGGCTAGGCAGGGGACCAACTCTCCCTAGAGAATGGTCTTAACTCAGTGGGACAAGGAAGGACTCTTGCTTACCACCCAACACTGTACTGTTTCCTAGGAACTCCTATGAGTACTTGGTCATTATCATCAACATGAAAACTGATGAACACAAGGGACCGTGAGACTGCTTGTGAATTTTTGTGGACAAGGAAGACTCACATGTAAGTTATGGCTTCACCTCCTTCCAGCTCTATGACCTTGGACAAGTCATCTCCCCTCTGAGATCCCCAGATTCTCCATCAGCATTGCAGGCTGTGGTCAGCATGGATATCTGTAGGACCTTTTGATCTCTGATGCTGTGAGACTGAAACTACACCAAAAAAGGACTTTAAAAAAATCAGAGACAACCTGAATACCTACTCAGGATCAATTCTAATCCCTTCTCCATCAAGGTCTGCAGACTGTGAGAATGGAATTATACAGAAATGGAGCTTCCACCTGGCTATGTGGGTGAAGTAGGTGTAAGAAGAAAGATGAGGCCAGACTCAGTGGCTCATGCCTATAATCCCAGCACTTTGGGAGACTGAAGTAAGAGGATTGCCTGAACCCACAGGTTCGAGACCAGCCTGGGCAATTGGTGAGACCTCATCTCTACAATAAATGACAAAAAAAAAACTAGCCAGACTTGGTGGTTCCAGCTACTTGGAAGGCTGAAGTGGAAGGATTGTCCGAGCCTAGGAGGTCAAGGTTGTAGTGGCCGTGAGCATGCCACCACACTCTAACCTGGACAGCAGAGTGAGACTCCTCTTCTGTAGTGTGGCTGACTAGGTAAGCCATGGTGACCGAGGTCTGGGGAATTTCTGATGGGCCACAAGTGGCAACAAAGTGTGTGTCACTGTTTGCTGACACAAATGTAAAGTCTGACATAATAACCTATGCTTCCTGGAGACCAAGATAGAGGCACAAGACTCTATTTTTCATTTTCAATTTAATTTTTATTGAAATTAATTTATTTTTGAGAGTTATAGTCTAGTTCAGCAATGTTAATTCTTGAAAGAGAGACCAGTTTTTACTCATCAGAGGAATTCAGACAAAATTTCCATAGCCAGAATATTCACGTTTTGTTCTTTTTTTTCGATTCCTGTGGAATTCTTATTCTGTGGGCAGCGCTTAACGGAGCCTGCAGAAAAAGATTTAGCAATTGGTAATTTTGAAAAAAACACGGGTGCAAACTCTTTTAAATGGATTATGTCACAAATAATAGGCATTAAAATACATTTAAATTAATTGAGTAGAGCAATTTTTCACATTGTAAGTCTAATATTTGAAGCTTGGAAAAGGCTGCCAAGAACATTAAACCTGTAGCTTGATTCAGAACAAATTGAGAATCTGAGGATAATTCCTCAAGTAAATTATCATCAAGAATGCTACCTTAAGTCAAACAAAAAGCACGTCAAACCTGTCCCTAGTATCATTTAGGTTTCCAATGGAGATGAATCCCTTATATTGTTTTCATTAAAGTTTAATTTCATTTAGCTTTAAATTATTAATTTTATTCTATTGATTTAATCAGTAAATTCCATGATGAAATTTGGAAAAAGAACTCAAGTGTATTGAGTAAATGCAAAGTTGATCAAGTCACCTGAAAATTCAACTTGTCATTTTTCAGGCTGCCATTATTTGAAGCATGAAAGCTGTTGACCCTCATAATGTGTTGAACTTTACTCTTTTCTTATTATCTATCTTGATTCCTACTTCCATTTCAGAAAGATTTCCAATATTTTCCCATTGTCATATTTAAATTATTTTTAAAATACTCCCCTTTTAAAATATGACCTTCACTTATTAGTCACTAGAACTATTAATACATTTATCTCCCAAAACTCTTTTATAAAATCTTCCAGTGAGAATTTAGCATTTTTTCAGCCTCACTAGTCATCAAAGAAATGCAAATTAGAGCTACACTGAGATACCCCCTAACTCCTATCAGGTTGGCTATCATCAATAACTCAAAGAACAACAGATGTTAGAGAGGATGCAGCAAAAAGGAAACACTTTTACAATGTTGGAGGGAGTGTAAACTAGCACAAACTCTGTGGGAAACAGTGTGGTGATTCCTAAAAGATTTTAAAATCGACCTTCCATATGACCCTGCAATCCTCCTCTGGCAATATACCCAGAAGAACTCAAATCACTCTATGAAAAAGATACCTGCACATGTATGTTTATCGCAGCAATATTCACAGTATCAAGAACATGGAACCAACAGTGCTGCCCATCAAAAGAGGACTGGATTTAAAAGTTTGGTACATATACATGATGTAATATTATGCAACCATAAAGCAGAACAAAATCATAAACTTCACAACATCCTGGAAGAACTTAGAGTCTGTAATACTGAGTGATCTTTCACAGAAACAAAGAACTGAGTATTGCATGCTCTCACTCGTAAGTTAACTTTGAATAATTATGGTAATACTGTAAGAAAAGGATTGGTAGTTGTGGGAAACTGTCAGGAGTGGGACAGAGAAGCAGGATTGGCAGCAGTGGGAATCTGCCTGAGAAAAGGGGGACACACTTCATCAACAAGGTTACCAGCATAATGAACATTTGTATACCTAACCCTGAATTGTACCCAGACATCTTTAAAATAAAAAAAATAAAAAGAGCTTAAAAAAGGAATTTAGCATTTGTCTAACTTACTAACCTCACCAGTTGGTTGCTACAAAGGAAATTCAAAATTTTTACCAAGAACCCATAAGTCAAAATGATTCACCTAGCTTTAGCAATGACTGTGCAACACCTAGCCCTGGTCCAGCCTTAACCAGAGATGTGCATGTGATCGTAGGTTTTCCTTAGGTTCATGGACTAGCACTAACTCCTGGTACTGCTGTTCATTTTGTGGAAGAATCTAAGGAAGTGAAGGATGAGTTCAACACTTGGTCATGGACAGCTTGTCCTGTGAATGTCTAGTTATAAATCCTTCCCATTGCTTTTCAAATTTCATATACAAGATTTTAAATAATTCTACATCAAGCCACTGCTCCATTTGCTCTTTTATTATTGCCTGTGCCAGGAGGTATCTCAATTTGTATGCCTGTTACGTTGAATCCCGTCTCAGGATAATTTCTAATGTTTTGTCATTAAAATATTTAAACTAACATTTTTACATATCCTCCCTCTTTAAGATATGATTGTCTTAAGAGCTTGATTATGTGTCAATATATTTGTCAATAAATTTATTAATAGTTATAAACTCAGCATAGGATGGAATGATTGAATGAATGACTGCAATAAACATGAGGAGCCAAATTGTCGGAGTACCAGCTCCGACCTAGGAGGGAGGGTTAGGATCCGCACCGGAGAATCTGGACAGCAAGAAGAGACCACTCGGAGGCAGTTCTTCTGGGAACAGTCTGATCAGGACTGAAGCCAGTTTTATTCAAACCTTTTCCAACTTATATACCATTTTCTATACCCTCCAGCAGTGTGATAATCACTTGCTGGGGGCATACAAATTCCATGCATATCGCGCTTTACAAACTATCACAAGACCATCACGAAATTTGCAGGTTCCAAGCAAACAATTCGAATTCTATGATGCCTGATGTGCTTCACAAAACTTACATTAAGGTCACAGTTGCACAATTTCAACACAGATTGTTCAAAGTGTTTTCCATAATGTTCAATAAATCGTTCATATTATACTCTTTGTTCTAAACCCTGATTAATACGAAAAACTTTCTAAGTTAACTCTAGGTTCAATCCAAGTTCACTGACTCCTAATATTTTTTAACGATTAATATTATCAACTTAACACTATACTATAATCTATAAGTTTACTTAAATGACTTAACTGTTAGTTATACTATTAACCTATTATGATTTAACATAATGCCTTATAATTCTATAACAATTAAAACATATTCTTAAACTATAAAACCTAACCATGACTTAAGTGAATTTCCTGTCTAAACTCTAACTTTTATATAATCTAATGATTGACCTTTAATACTATGCTATATCCTATTAAGCTAATACCTCATCATTAATTCTTTTATCAATCGTATAGTAACTATTATATTTGAATAATGTAGCAAAAGGAAACAAAACAGCAAGCATAAATTTACTCAAATATACTATAAAATGTAAATGCAACTATGAGTGTATATGTATATATTTTATCCTAACAAGTCTACTCTAAAAATCAAATAGTAGCTGTCACACTCTTGAACAAGGAAATGCATGGCCGCCATGACGGTGGCCATGGGCTGAAGCAAACAGAGTTTCGGCATTTAACAAAACAAAAGAAAACATTCTGCCTGGCTAGAGGCAGGGTGACAAAACTATTATGGTAATTTAGTTTCTAATCTTAGCCCTAGGGGAAACTGCTTTTGGGAACAAGAGCTGACTAGCCAGTCTACCAGGAAATAGAAGTTTTAAAATATCTAGAAAGAAGTACAACTTAGAAGGGACAAGGTCATATAAAATAATTCTGCTGTGCAACTTTCCATCAGGTGTATAGGGATTTACTTATAAGTTTTACTGCCATGTATGCACACTGGTCACTAATCACACGCCAATTTTATAGGTATAGCTGATATCCTATGTCAGAGGCGATCTTCCAGATGGGCCTTTATAGGCCTCAGCCATGTAACTATAGATGTTGGCTCCCAACACCAAATGGTCCTGAACATTCTAGGAAAGAGGAAACAAACACTCTACTTCTAACTTGTTCAAATAAAGAAATCTTATGAGGGAAATTTTTAAGATTGCCCATAATTTGAACAATCACACCATTATCCTTTTCCTATTCCACATCTGCCAGATCTTGCCTTGACTGTCTTGGGCCAAAGAAGAGAGTCAGGTTTCAGCATCTTTCTCTTTCTTTCTTTCTCTTTCTTTTCTTTTTCTTTTCTTCTCATCTGTTCTTTCTTTCTTTCTTCTTTTGAGTTGGGCGTTGACTCTGTCACCTAGGCTGGATGATGATGATTTACTACAGCATAGACCTCATGGGCACAGGTGATCCTTCCACCTCAGCCTATCAAGTACCTAGAACTACAGGAACACACTACCATGTCCAGCTAACATTAAAAAAAATTATAGAGATGAAGTCTTGTTATGTTGCCCAGGCTAGTCTCAGACTCCTGGGCTCAAGCAATCCTCCTGCCTTGGCCTCACAAAATTCTTGGATTACAGGCATGAGCCACATCTCCCAACCTAAGACTCAGCATGTTTCAAGCAGAAAATTTAGTTATCTTACCTTGGTAACCTCCCAGGTACACCAGGCTACCATTGTTTTGTCCTAAACTACATCAGGACTCAGGTTTAAATCCTTCAAACACACTGATTTCTGCCTTCCACATTACTGACCAGCACTATGATTTTATATGATATAAGTAGAAAACATTCTGCCCTCACATTACCAAAAATAAAACTGTATTCCTCCTTCATGAGTTCTTGTTTGATAATGCTAACAGAAGTCAGGTCTTGATAAACATTCTATAGACCCATAACTCAGAGAAGATTTTTTGCCACAAGCTCAGTGGCCTGGATGCAGCATGCAACCAATAGTGCTCTGTACTTCTCCCAGCATGGGTCTATACATCATCTGGAATGTTCTAATAAATTCTTCCTCGGTTTTTCATGTAATTATTTTTGCCTGTAACCATGTCTAGCTTCGTCTACAAGAAATGACTTGCTGGTTCCACAGGAATCTCTCCAGAGTTTCTGTCTCATGAAAAGTAAATGCAATTCTTTATATACACCTTGGAAAAAATAACATAATTAACCCAAAATACCAACATCAATATAACAAAAAAGTTTCTTAGTATATCATAACTCAAATGTATATCACATGGTATAATTGAGGTATATATATTTGTAGAGACAGGGTATCACTATGATGTTCAGGCTGTTTTGAACTCATTGTCTCTAGAAATCCTTCTGCTTGGCCACCCAAAGTGCTAGGATTACAAGCATGAGGCACTGCATCCCACTAACATGAAATATTTTATATGCAACATGTGACCAACATACAATATCTTATATGCAACATATAAATATGTGTTCCCTCCTTGTAGATGTGAATTCATAAATATATAGATAGATATTTATATACATATACACAGATGCATATACTATACACTAGAATGTACATATATTCTATATGCACACAATCTATAAGTACATAACATTTAAAGATATACACACATAATACCTACAGTATGTGTATGCGTACTACATATCAGTATCTATGTATATATGTATCAGAATTTACACATGAATTCTTTTTTATACAAACTCTATAGCATGAATTTATACATACATATACATACGAGTACAGGTGTCTTTTTGGTAGAAAAATTTATGCTTATTGCATATATACTTAATATTGGAATTGCTGAGTAGAATGCTAATCTATTTTTGGTTCTTAAGAAAAATTTTCAAACTGCTTTCCACCGTGGCTAAATACTAGCTTACATTCCCACCAACAGTAAGTGAGCATTCCTTTTTCTTCACTACCCGACAACATCTGTCGTTTTCTGACACTAATATTAGCCCACTCCAGCCTGGTTGATGGTGTGAGACTCCAACTCAAAAAAAATAAAAATAAACATTCTAACTAGTGTGAGATTGTATCACATTGAGACTTTTATTTGCATTTCTTTAATAATTAGTGATGCCAAATGTTTTTGTTGGTTGGCGACATGTACGTCTTATATTGGAAGTATATGTTCATGCCCTTTGCCCAATTTTAATTGGATATTTGGGTTTTTATGCAAATTCATTAAATTCCTTATAAATTCTGGATATTAGCCCTTTGTCAGATGCATAGTTTGCAGATATTTTCTCTCATTAGACAGGTTGTCTCCTTACTCTGTTGATAGTTTTTTCACCATGCAGATGCTATTTAATTAGGTAGCATTTGTCAATTTTTTGTTTTGCTGCATTTAATTTTTGAGGACTTGGGCATAAGTTAGTTGTGTAGGCCAATATCTTAATGTTTCATCAGTTTTCTTCTAGGATCTTTAGAGTTGGAGGACTTATATTTAAATTTTTAATCCATATTTATATCAGAAGGACATCAGCAGCCTTCATGACCAGAAACAACAACTGTATCTTTACCCCTCCTGCTATCTACATTCCTAGCCCACACCATAGCCAGAACCAGCACCTCCCTGACCAGCTAGTGCCCTCACATTCACCCATAGAGAAAGGTCTTTCCCCATTGAAATCAGTCTGTAAAACATGGAAGAGGTGAGAGCTCCATCAAATGCACAGATATCAACGCAAGGAACAAGAAGCATGAAACATCAAGTAAGCATAACACTACTGAAGGAATAAAATAGTTTTTAAGTAACAAACCCCAAAGAAATAGAAAGTTATACGTTGCCTGATGATGAATTTAAAACAGTTGCCTTAAGGAATTTCAGTTAACTACAAGAAAACAGAGAGATGAGTCATGGAAATCAGAAAACCAGGCTGGGTGTGGTGGCTCATGCCTATAATCTCAGCACTTTGTGGGGCTGAGATGATAGGATTGCCTGAGCCCATGGAGTTCAAGACCAGCCTGAACAGCTTGGAAAGACCTCATCTCTTAAAAAAATCAAAAAATTAGCTGGGCAAGGTAGCGCATGCCTGTAGTTCCAGCTACTTGGAAGACTGAGGCAGAGGGATCGCCTAAGTCCAGCAGGTCGAGGCTGTAGTGGCCAGGAGCATATCACTGCCTTCCAGCCTAGATGACAAAATGAGACTCCAACTCAAGAAAAAAATGTAATCAGAAAACCAATAAGTGAACACAATTACAAATTTAACTTAGACACTGAAATCATTAAAAAGAGCCAAACTGAAATTCTGGAATAAAAAAATTCAATGAATGTCATTAAAATGCAATAGAGAGCATCAATGGCAGAAATGATCAATCAAAAGAGAAAATAATATAGGTTATTTCAAAATATCCAGTCACAAGAGGCAAAAAAAATAAGACACAAAATGAGAAAATGAGGTGGGACTGATGAGACAGCATTAAGAGAACTCATTTTTACAGTATAGACGTTTAAGGAGAGGACAGAGCAAGTAAGAAGGACACAAAACTTATTTGAAGAAATAATGGCTGAAAACTTCCCAAATCTGGAGAAAAACATGCATATAAAGGAAGCTCAAAAATCTCTGATTGGATTCAACCCCACAAAAAATATATGTCAAAAAGATAGTATAATTATACTGTCAAGAATCAAAGACCTAGGAAGAATATTGAAAGCAACAAGATAAAAGATCATCATATATAAGAAAGCCAACATAGGGCATATGTCTATCCCCTCAGGATCATAGTCTCTGCATTACTCTAGCTTTATACTGTCTTAAAATTATGTGATGATAATCCTCCAATTTAATTTTTTTAATGTTTTCCTTTAGTCTTCTTACCATTCTCCATTATTTGAACTTTGATATAAATTTGAGAAGAATGTTGTCTCTTTTCTAGAAAACTCACCTGAAATTTAATTAGAATAATATTTAAGCACAACCCTCTTGGGTCTCCTCCCACACTAGGAGATTTCCTGCCCTTAGAATAAATCCTACTTTCTCAACTAAAAAAAATAATATTTAACCCACAAATAAATTGCAGGACATGTGCTTTAATAAATAAGCATTCCTATGCTGTTGCTGTATATATACCATACAGATATTTCTATAACAATTATACACAGCATACACACAAAGAAAAGATTTATAAAATTTGTGCAGTAGATTGAACATCTGTGCAATCCAACCCTCATATGAATTTTTTTGCCCGTTGATCTATCATAGTCTGATAAAATATTTGTTTCAATCTTCCATTATGGGCTTACCATGTTTTACATATTTCAAGGACATGTGATTGGTTGAATAAAATTCATAGTTGTTATTAATTATTAAAAGATTAAAATTTAAATATAAAATATAAGCCGTTAATATTTTCAAAATATTTTTACATTTGTATTTGTTTTGTTTTGCTGTCATAAGTCATTACAATCAACTGAGAAGGCTGGAAACAATGTAAATTTGTTATCTTGTTGCTCTGTAGATTAGAATTGTGAATGGGTCTCATCAGGCTGACATGTAGGTGAATACGTGGCAACTTTTTTCTGCTCTCTAGAGAAAGAGATCAATTTCCCAGATCATTCTCATTGTTAGCAGAATTAAATTCACTCATACATATATACTGTGCATACATGCAATGCTTGTTAACATTTCCAATGTATAATGAACATTTGTATACCTAACCCTGAATTGTACCCCACATCTTTAAAATGAAAAATAAAGAAAGAAAAATAATAATAAAACAAAATATACACAAGTAAAAATCTATTTCCAATGTACTATCATTTTCCATTGTTCACAGAAGCACATTTTCTTGATTTGGGAATTACTATTTTTTAATAATTTGCATGATTTATTACTGCTTCCAGAGTGAAAATAGATATAAAAATATATGAGGCAGTCAACCTCAAAGTAATCTCTATTTGATACAATACGCCTATGGAGATACCTTTTCCTGCTCAAAAGAATTTTAGAAATTATCAATTTTTACGCCTTTTAGTTCTACTGCCATTTTTTATTTCATCTCTTCTACATTAGCAAAACATTTCCCTTTAAAGATTTTTTTCATCCAGGGAACAAATAAACAAACAAGTTGCCTGAAGCAAGATCTTCTGAATAAGGAGAATGGGACACAGGAGCAATGCTGTTTTGGGGGAATAACTGGTGAATACTCAGTCCGTTGTAGGAAGGTTCATTATTATGGTAGAAGAACCAGTCACCTGTTTTCCACAACTCAAGGTATTTCACAGCAATGCTAGCTGGTACATTGAAGCTGATGGGTTCGAGAAAACTTACCTAGTGGGGAAGGCCTGTAATACAAGATACCCACCCTCCAAAAGAAAATTCCAGCTTTTGTTGGGTCCTCCTTTATATTTAAATACAAAATACCTAATAGCTCTAAAAATTCCTCTTTCATTTCCTTTCTTTCTCTCTCTGTCTCTTGCTCACTCACTCACTTGCTCTTGCTCTCTCTCATCACCTTATGAGAGATAAATAAAAACATCTGAAACTTATGAGAATTTCCTCCAGTGCCCTCCTTATCGCTCATAAAATTGCTGCTTGAGGCCAGGCTCGGTGGCTCAGCCTGTCATCCCAGCACTGTGGGAGTCCAAGGCAAGTGTCTTGCCTGAGCCCGTGGGTTCAAGACCAACTGGGCAACTTGGCGAGACCTTGTCTCTGCAATAAATAAAAAATGAGCCGGATGTATAGCATATGCCTGTAGTTCTGGCTACTTGGAAGACTGAGGCAGTAGGATCATCAGAGCCCAACTGGTTAACTCTGGGGTGGCCGTGAGTGTGCCACTGCATTTCAGCCTGGGTGATGGAGTGAGACTCCAATTCAAAAAAAAATGCTGCTTGACATACTGGGTTTAATATGTGAGACATGAGAACCAACAAGTAGAAGATGATTGAGCCACCTCATATTTTAGGATTTGGGTCACTATTGTCACTTTCACTTTTTCCCTTAACAATTAAATATAGTAAGAGAATTCTTTACTCACAGTTAATATATTGATGGCATTTCTCCAGTAACTTTTTTCATCACTTTTTATTCTTGGGAAATCTATTTCATATAAGATTGCCATTTATTTGAAAATCTCTTGTGTTTTCTCTAGGAGTTTTTGAAGTAAATTACCTACTGTTGACATGATTCACTTTACCATAGTCAAGGTTTACTTTAAAATTAATTAGTATTCCCAACCTTTTTTTTTTTTTTTTCCATCCTGGCAGAGAAACTCACAATGTCATGATGGCTCTGTGACATCACCAGTTGCATGTTTTCACCTACACATTTGCAACCAAGCTGAAGTCTTGCACATTCCCAGATTTAATGAAGGTGTTTAGGCTGTTTTTCAAAAATCCTGAGAATTGAATCCTTTTGCTACACACATAGAAACTAGCCATACCTGAAACAACTTATATCAACTCTTTTATAAAACTTCTTATCTCAATCTCCTCCCTATAAGCATACTTAAAATTATTTCAGTTAGATCCAGAAAAATAGGGCCAAAAAGGCAGGAGAGAGATCAAGCACATGCTTACAAGTCTGATATTAGAACTGCTCCCAAGGATTTTAGCAAAAATCCCACAGGAAATATGTTCTTGTCCTTCAAGCATCTCCTGCTTTTACAGTGCTTATCACTATACATGCTTTAGAATGTCAGTAATTTCAACACTGTTCTTGAAAGAATGCTTTCCCAGTTATGGCATCTCCACTATGGAGCTGGCAACTTTGTCTTTGGACTTCAGGAGCCGTAAACTGTTTCTAAGCAGCTTATGTGAACCTCTCCATTTCTGCTCATTGGAGTTTCCATTTATCTTTCTCTCAGAGATACATAGGTGCCTTTCCATTCCATACAATCCAGACTATAACGTTTCTTTGTCATTCCCAAATAAACTCAACATACAGTTGGCCCTTCAACAAAATGAGTGTGAAATGCCCAGGTTTCATTATATGTGCATTTTTTTTAAAATAAAAGAAGGATCAAGAATAAGAATATGTCGATCACCAGATGCAAAACTCACATACAGGAAGGATTAACTTTTTCTATATCCATATCTTGAAGGGCTGACTGCAGGACTTAAGTATGGTGGATTTTGGTATGAGTTGCTGTGAAAACAATACATCTTGTATACAAGAAACAGCAAAGCCAGGCTCAGTGGCTCAGCCTGTAATCCCACACTTTGGGAGGCTGAGGTGAGTGGATTGCCTGAGCCCATGGGTTCAAGACCCACCTGGACAACTAGGCGAGACCTCATCTCTACAATAAATCAAAAATTAGCCGGGCATGATAGCACGCGCCTGTAGTTCCAACAACTTGTCAGGCTGAAGCGGTAAGATCGCTGGAGCTCAGCAGGTCGAGACTGCAGTGGCCCGGAGCAGCCACTGCACTCCAGTCTGGGTGACAGAGTAAGACTCCAACTCAAAAAAAAAAAAAGAATCGGCGGGACTAAGCGATGATTTTCTCTTGATTTTTATCAAAGGATAAAAATGTTTTGTCTCATTGAAACACTGAGTAGAACATCTGGTATCTTCCTGTCTATTTTAAAGCCATGCTACAGCCCTTCACCCCATAAGGAAATCTGACTAATAACTGCTTTGGACTGAACATCCTTGTGTTTAGTGCATCTTTAGTTGGAATCCTACAAGCCCCATGGCAAGATGATTTGGTTATTTCCTTAAGGGAACTCCCTTTGCTGTTTTGTATCCACTCCAGCATCAGGTGTGCCTGATAACACAGCCTCCAACCTTCATTTGGATCCTTGGCCTCCTCTCTGCTTGTTCAGACCCTGGGGCTCCTGTGCCCACACAGATAAAAACATTCACCACAATGACCTTGATGTTCACAGGCACGTGTCTCTATTCAGCCTGGGCCCTGTCTTTTGCTGTGGATACACTTTGTCTCTACTAGAGGAACTTTCATTTCTCCTTTTTCTGCTCATGACTTTGATGATTTGAATATTTCAGAAATACTACATGTAGATTTCTCAGTATTAGGAGCAGATAAA
Source organism: Carlito syrichta (assembly GCF_000164805.1). Taxonomy (NCBI): domain Eukaryota; kingdom Metazoa; phylum Chordata; class Mammalia; order Primates; family Tarsiidae; genus Carlito; species Carlito syrichta. The sequence goes on from NW_007260304.1 coordinate 19,682, forward strand.
ATGCATCAATTATCCACCTTGACAGTGGAGTTCAACACTGGGGTTCCTTCCTTTCCCAACCCATTTCTTCACCTGGCATGTAACATAATCACAATCGAACCCTTCACAAGACCCAGGAACTGCTAATACTCAAAACCACTCTAAGGAGTGGAATTCATGAAAACATTCTCCAAATGAAAAAACTGAGACTAAGAGATTGGAAGTTACTCCTTAACGTCACAAAGACAGTGGATCACAGTCAAGAATTAAATATAAACAAACTCTCCATTCAACTCTCCAAATCACAGCTCAAACACAAGTAACTGTTCTGAAACCCTTGACCATGGACTGAGTTGCAGAGGGTTGGCCAAGGAAACAAGGGGCCCTGAGAACTTATGAGTGAAACAGAGTCTTGTTCCCAAGGGGGTGGTTGTAAATGCTGTTACAAAAAGAAAAGAAAAAAGAGAAGTCAAGAAGGGACTTCATATAATTAAAAAATGTTACCAAAAATTTAAGGCAAAAGGAGAGGTCATTTCTCTCCTTATTTCTCCTTTGTCTTCTTGGTCACATGCCACTCAACTTGAACAGTGAGGCATTCAATAAAAGTCAGTCCCCACACCACCCCCAAGTCAGAGCTCAAACCTAAGTAATTATTTCCAAAACCTTGACCATGCATTAAAGTAGAGAGATGGCCAAGAAAACAAGGACATTCAAGGAGGCAGAAATGAAGCAGAGTTTGTTCCCAAAGAGGCGGGGGATGAATGCTGTTGAGAAAAAAAGGAAAGAACAAAAAAATGAGTTAAGAGAACTATTGATAGAAAGAAAACTCATACTACAAGAGCAAGAGAGGAGTCAGCATTTCTTTTCTTATTCTCCTTTCTGCCTTTTCCACAATGCCACTCAACTTTCACAGTCAGATGATGCCTGTGTCTCTGCTGACCTGAGTCTGCCATGCAGTGTGAACCTGCATCTTCTCTGAAGCATCTCCAGGCATAATGAGACTACTGGCCATAATGAGGACCCCACAGGAATATGCTGATGGACAGGCTAAAGGAGTGAAAGAGACCCCATGGGAGGCTCTGAGAGAGAAGGAGGAGCCCTCAGTGATCTTCACCCAGAATTGGCCAATTCAGGAAATCACTGGGTCTATTTGCTGTTATGCCCTGGCCCTCAGTGACATGAGGACAGATCAGACAGGACAGATGGCATTTCTGTGTGAAATGTCTCCAGAGAACCTGGTGCTTACCCTTGGTCTAACGTTGTGGAAATAAGAACCAGCCTTCAAGGGAGAGAAGTTCCCCTTCCTGAGAGGCTGTTGATGTGTCAATCCTGTGACAGTAGTAACCCAGCTACAAGTGGCCAAACGCTGTCTTTCTCTCCAGCCAAGCACTGTGATCTCACCCACCTGCATAGTGAGAAACCATAAGAGATGACACCATGGCCTCCACCTTCACAGCCCTGCTCTTCCTCAGTGAGATTTGAAAACAGGGAGGGGAGACCCTAGTCTGAGAGGGACCCCACCCCATAGCCAGTAGCTGGTGAATGAGGAGACCTCAAGGGCTCAAGGGACTCTGGGGAAGAAAAGAATCTGTACAGGCTTCAAAGAACAAATCTCTCACAGAGAATCCTCTTGCAGGTCTGAATCTGGAATGCAGGATCCAAGGGTGGAAAGGTGAGGTTCTCTGCAGATGTCCCAGGTCTCTCCTCCTCACTGAGGAAAAGAGGCCATTCCTGGATATCTGGTACTGGAGAATAGGAGTTCTGGACTGACAGATGCGGATGTCTGGGGAGCCCTGGGGCTGAAAGCTGGGATCTGAGGGGAGGGGATGTCAGGCTCTGATTTCTTCCCAGGGAACCTCCCCAAACCCACCTTTTGGGCTGAGCCAGGGTCTGTGATCTCCTGGGGGATCCCTGTGACCATCTGATGTCAGGGGATGCTGTAGAACCAGAAATATCATCTAAATAAAGAAAGAAGCTCTTTATCCAGTTAATTGGTGATGGGCCTTAGGATTGTTCCATGACTTTGGAGTTGTGAATTATGTTGCATTGAACTTACAGGTGCAGGTATCTCTATATATTGTGCCTTCATTTCCTTTGGGAAGATATCTAATACTGGAATTGCTAGGTTGAATGATAGTTCAGTTTTCAGTTCTTTGAGAGATCTCCATACTATTTTCCACAGAGGCAGAGCCAGTTTACAATCCTACCAATAGTGTATGAATGTTCCCTTTTCATTTCACAGATGCTGCACCTTTACAACCATCTGTTGTTCTTTGATTTTATTCATTAATAGCCATTCTTAGTGGTGTAATATGATGTCTCATTTTTTAAATTTGCATTTCTCTGATTATTTGTGATGTTGAGTATTTTTTCATAAATATGTTGGCAGCTTGTGTGTCTTCTTTTGAGAAGTATCCCTTGATGTCGATGCCCACTTTTTGATGGAGTGGTTTGGGGATTTTTAACGTTGAACTATTTGAGTTTCTTATACATTCTGGACATTAGCCCTTTTTTTGAAGCAGAATTTGCAAATTTTTTCCCTTCCATTCATTTTCTCTTCACTCTGTTGATTATTTATTTTGCTGTGCACAAGATTTTTAGTTTAATTAAGTCCCATTTGTCTATTTTTGTTTCTGTCGCATTTGGTTTTGGGGTCTTCATTATAAATTTTTTTCTACTCCAATATCTAGAACAGTTTTTCCTAGGTTTTCTGGTAGAATTTTTATAGTTTCAGATCTTATCTTTAAGTATTTAATTAATTTTTGCTATTCTGAGGTATGGTGAGAAGTAGTGGTCCAGTTTCATTTTCCCCCATATAGCTAACAAAATTTCCCAGCACCATTTATTTAATAAGGCATTCTTTTCTTAATTTTTAAAATCATTTTGCTAAAGATTAGTTGGTTGTAGGTATGTGGCTTTGTTTCTGGGTTCTCTAATCTGTTCAATTGTTCTCTCTGTCTAAGTTTATACCAGTACTTTGCTGTTTTAGTTACTATAGCCTTGTAGTATAATTGAAGTCACACTGTGACGCTTTCTTAATTGTTTTTTAATCTTAAGATTACTTTGTCTGCTGAGGCTCCATTTTTGTTCCATTTTTGTTCTATATCTTTCTTGTTGCTTTTTTTCTAGTTCAGTGAAAAATGGTGTTGATATTTTGATAAGGATCAGGTTGAATTTGTAGATTGCTTTGGCCAATATGGTCATTTTAACTATACTGATTTTTCGGATCCATGAGTATGCAGTGTTTTTATATTGGGGTGTGTTGTCTACAATTTCTTACATCAATGTTTTGAAGTTCTCCTTGTAGAATCCTTTTACCTGTTTGACTAGATGTGTTCCTGGGTGTGTGTGTGTGTCTGAGCATGTGTGTGTGTGAGTGTGTGTGTGTGCGTGTCTATTTGAAATATGATTGAGCTCTTAATTTGGTTCTCAACTTCAGCATCATTGGTGTGTGTGTGTGTGCTACTTATTTTTGCACTTTACTTTTGTATCTTGAAACTTTACTGAAGTTGTTTATCAGATCTAGAAATCTCTTGGAGGAGTCTTTAGGATTTTCTGTGTATACAATTATGTCATCAGGGAACAGAGATCATTTGACGTTTTCTTTACTGATGTGGATGTCTTTAATTTCTTTTTCTTGCCTCCTTGCTCTTGCTAGAACTTCCAGTACAATGCTGAATTGGAGTGGTACAATCTGTTTTAAATTTTTTTTAATAATTAATCAGTATTATTTATTATGGTTTTGTGGGGTACAGTTAAGGGTTAGGTGTACAATTACGTTTCATTCAGGCACCCTGCTG
>NW_007260304.1:23481-24183 GCF_000164805.1 Carlito syrichta
GATGTCACTCAGTATTATAGACTCTAGTTCTATCCAGGTTGCTGTGAAATTCATGATTTTGTTCTTTTTTATGGTTGCGTAGTATTCCATCGTGTATATGTACACATTTTTTTAATCCAGTCCTCTTTTGATGGGCAGCATGGTTGTTTCCAGGTTCTTGCTATTGTGAACAACGCTGCGATAAACATACGTGCGCAGGTATCTTTTTCATAGAGTGATTTGTGTTCTTCAGGGTATATTCCCAGTAGGGGGATCGCAGGGTCATATGGAAGGTCAATTTTTAGAGCTTTTAGGAATCGCCACACATCTTTCCACAGAGGTTGCACTAGTTTACACTCCCACCAACAGTGTAGAAGTGTTCCCTTTTCACCACACCCTCTCCAACAGCTGTTATTTTTTGAGTTGTTGATAATTGCCATTCTGACTGGAGTTAGGTGGTATCTCAGTGTGGTTCTGATTTGCATCTCCCTGATGAGTAGTGAGGTTGAGCATTTCTTCGTGTGTTTGTTGGTTTCTCGAATGTCTTCTTTTGTGAAGTGTCTGTTCATATCTTTTGCCCATTTCATAATGGGGTTGTTTGTTCTCTTCTTTTCAGTAAGTTTCAGTTCCTTGTAGATCCAGGATGTTAAGCCTTTGTCAGACCTAGAGTTGGCAAAGACTTTTTCCCAGTCTGCAGGCTGCCTCCCTGCTCTCTTGATGGTT
>NW_007260304.1:24388-26491 GCF_000164805.1 Carlito syrichta
TTTGGAGTTAACCTTTGTGCATGGGGATAGATAAGGGTCCTGTTTCAATCTTCTGCATGTGGTCAACCAGTTTTCCCAGCACCATTTACTGAATAGGTTCTCCTCTCCCCACTGGTAGGTGATGGGGGCTTTGTCGAAGATGAGTTGGTTGAGGAATTGAGGTTTTGCTTCTGGAATCTCAATTCTGTTCCATTAACCTATATGCCTGTTCCTGTACCAATACCAAGCTGTTTTGATGATTATAGCTTTATAGTAAAGTTTGAAGTTTGGTATTGTGATACCACCTGCTTTGTTTTTTTTGCTGAGGATTGTTCTGGCTATTCTTGGACGTTTGTGCTTCCATATGAATTCCCGTGTTGTTTTTTCTAGGTCTGAGAAGAATGTTGTTGGTAATTTAATGGGTATTGCATTGAATTTGTAGATTGCCTTAGGTAAGATGGACATCTTCACAATGTTGATTCTTCCGAGCCATGAGCATGGGATATTTTTCCACTTGTTCATGTCAGCTTTGATTTCTTTGAACAGTGTTTTGTAATTTTCATTGTAAAGGTCTTTCACGTCTCTGGATAGGAAGATGCCAAGGTATTTCACTTTTTTGTGACTATTGTGAATGGAATTGTGTTTTTTATTTGGGTTTCTGTTGGTTTATTACTGGTGTAGAGAAATGTGATTGTCTTTTGTACATTTATTTTGTATCCTGAGACTTTGCCAAAGGCTTTTATCAATGTAAGGAGGCCTTTGACAGATTCTCTTGGGTTTTCAAGGTACACCATCATATCATCTGCATAGAGAGATAACTTGACTTCCTCTTTTCCTATTTGAATACCTCTGATTGCCTCCTCTTCTCTGATTGCTTTAGCCAGGACTTCCAATACTATGTTGAACAGGAGGGGAGAGAGTGGGCATCCTTGTCTAGTTCCAGTTTTCAGGGGAATTGGTTCCAATTTTTGTCCATTTAGGAGTATGCTGGCTGTGGGTTTCTCGTAGATGGCTTTTACTATTTTGAGGTATGTTCCCCGTATGCCTAGATGTTCAAGGGTTTTTATCAAGAAGGGGTGCTGGATTTTATCAAAAGCTTTTTCTGCATCTAATGATATGATCATGTGGTTTTTGTTTTGACATCTGTTGATGTATTTAATTACATTTATGGTTTTACGAATGTTGAACCAGCCTTGCATGCCAGGAATGAAGCCTACTTGGTCATGGTGGATGATTTTTGAGATGTATTGCTGAATCCGGTTTGCTAGGATCTTGTTGAGAATTTTAGCATCTATATTCATCAAAGATATTGGCCTGTAGTTCTCTTTCTTTGTTGGATCTTTACCTGGCTTGGGTATCAATGTGATGTTGGCTTCATAAAATGATTTGGGGAGAGTTCCATCTTTTTCAATCGCCTGGAATACCTTCAGTAGGATTGGTATCAGCTCCTCCTTGAATGTCTTGTAGAATTCTGCTGGAAAGCCATCTGGACCAGGGCATTTTTTTGTAGGAAGTTTTCTTATTACGTAGTCGATTTCCGTGATTTCTATTGGTCTATTTAGGGTCTCAATTTCTTCTTGTTCCAACCTAGGTAGGTTGTGTGATGTCAGAAAGTCCTCGATTTCCTTATGGTTTTCAAGTTTCCATACAAGTGTACGTAGTAGTCTCTAATGATCTTTTGTATTTCTTCAGGGCAGATGTGACTTCATCTTTTGTGTTTCGGATTATGCTTATGTGGTTTTTTTCTCTTTTTTTCTTGGTCAGTCTAACTAGGGGACCATCAATCTTGTTTACCCTTTCGAAGAACCACCTTTTTGTTTCACTGATTTTTTGTATTATCTTTTTGTCTTCTATGTCCTGCATTTGGGCTTTTATTTTGGTGATCTGGATTCTTCTGCTGAAATTAGGGTTTTTGTGGTCTTGCTTTTCCAGCTTCTTTAGGTGGCTTGTTGGATTGTGAATTTCTGTTCCTTCCATTTTCTTCATGTGTTTTTGTAGGGATATAAATTCCCTCTTACTACAGCTTTCAGGGCATCCCAGAGATTTTGGTAAGATATTTCTTCGTTTTCATTTGTTTCCAGGTATCTTTTGATCCCTGTTTTGATTTTGTCGTTGACCCAGGAG
>NW_007260304.1:26632-38492 GCF_000164805.1 Carlito syrichta
TGGTCTTTGGATGGAGTGTTCTGTAGGTATCAATTAAAATTCATTGGTCCAAAGTCACATTGAGTTTTCCGGATCTCCTTGCTGATTTTTTGTCCTGATGATCTGTCTAGGGTTGTGAGTGGGGTATTAAAGTCCCCAGTTATGATAGTGTTAGAGTCAATATCTTTCTTTAGTTTTCCAAGAAGCTGCTTTATGAAAATTGGCGCACCTATGTTGGGTGCATATATGTTTAGGATAGATATTTCTTGTTGATGGATTGAGCCTTTTATCATTATGTAGTGGCCTTCTGTATCTTTTTTGATTTTTAATAGTTTGAAGGGTATTTTGTCTGAAATTAAGATGGCTACTCCTCCTTTCTTTTGTATTCCGTTCGCCTGAAGTTTGTTTCCCATCCTCTTACTTTGAGTCTGTGGGTGTCCTTTCTAGTGAGGTGAGTCTCTTGAAGGCAATAGATTGTTGCATTATGATATTTTATCCATTTTGCCAATCTATGTCTTTTCAGTGGTGCATTTAGTCCGTTCACATTTAGCCTAATAATTGAAATGCAAGAGTTGATCCCTGTCATAAGGTTCTTACAGAGTTGTTCCTGTTTATTTGTTGTCTTTCTTTCGGTTTTGGTGTTGGTTCATATGTGTTTTTAATCTTTTGCCTGTACTCTTGTGAAGAATGCTGTTGTTCTTTTTTCTTTTTCTTCTGTGTTCAGTACTTTCTTAAGTGTTTCTTGTAGAGGTGGTCTGGTGGCAGCATAGGTTCTTAGGGATTGGATGTCTGGAAAAGATTTCAAATCTCCCTCATTTATGAATCTTAGTTTGGCTGGGTAGGTTATTCTTGGTTGAAATTGTTTCTCTTTTAGAACTTTGAAGATAGGGCTCCAGGCTCTCCTGGCCTGAAGGGTTTCTGTGGATAAATCTGCTACTATTCTAATTGATTTTCCCTGGTAGGTAGTCTGGCCTTTTTCTCTTGCTGTCTTTAGGATTTTTCCTTTCATAGTTACTTTGTTTAGGCGAATTATTATGTGTCTGAGAGTTGGTCTTCTCGTTTGTTGTCTTGCAGGGGTTCTCTGAATCTCTTGTGTTTGAATTTTTCATCCTTAATGAGATGAGGGAAGTTTTCTTGAATGATTTCATGAAATGTTTGTTCCAGTGTGGCTTCTGTTTCTCTCTCTGCATAGCAGAAGCCCAATTATTCTTAGGTTTGGTCTCTTGAAGTGATCATTCATCTCTTGCAGGTTTTGTTCTGTCTTTTTGGGCTTCTTTTCTATGCTTTTGACAGTTTGGGTTAGTTCTGTGTTTGGTATTCGAGCTCTGAGATTCTTTCTTCGTCTTGGCTGATTCTGCTTTCCATGCTTATTAGTCTGTTGTTCATTTCCATCCCAGTATTCTTTACTGCTGTCATTTCTGACAACAGCTCCTTCCTATTTTCCTCTTGTCTCTCCTCATTTTTTTAATTCTCTCCATTAATGTCTTGATGTCTGGGTTTGTTGCATGTAACCAGTCATTCTGGGGACTCTTCATTGTCTGTGTTCCAGAATCTGTTTTCTCATTGTCTGATCTCCCAGGGGTCTGTGTAAGACCTATATTCTTCTTTTGGTTTTTCTTCATTTGTGCGGTTTTTTCCCCTCCCTACTTTTTCCTTCCCTCCACGTCACCGTCTTCTTTAATTCTGTTATTCAGGGGTAAAGGGATTGGTTTTACTTCTGTTTGTTCAATCTCCTATTCTTTATGTATGTCCTCTTACTTTGTTCAATTCTGAAGTTGCACTGTAGGTTGGAGGTGGTCCTTTTTGCAGTTTTGAGATGTACTTAAGGGGAGAGCTGTGATTCAAAATCTGTCTGCAGGTCCTGGTATTCGCTGACAGGCATGTGGATAATGTGGAACCCACTTCCCACTACCCTGGAATCTGTCCATGCAGTGGGGCTGTAGGTTTACTCCCTGAAATAAAATGTGGTTAGCAGAGGGGAGAGAATGGAGCAGATAGTGGGTTGAAGAGGGGAGTGGAGAGATAGAGGAGTAAGGGGGGAAACAAACGAGTGTGCCAACAAATAGAGAGAGAGGCCTATACTGAAACAGATAAAAGCAATAGACCACAGCTACAGTCGAACCAACTCTCATACAAACAAAAATAAAACATATAGTGATGCTAACATACCAGCTATCCAACCACCTTATTAGTGTGCTGTTCCTCTATACAAAGACATGGTTTACAGAGAGAAGAAAAGAGAAGAAAAGGAAAAGGAAAAGAGAAAAAAGGAACAATACAGTAGGAATAGAATTAAGTCATTAAACTAATAGAATCAATGAAGCACACTCTGAGACATTTCGTTTAAGTCCAATGTCCTCTCAGGTCTGATATCTAGTTTTCTTTTCAAGCTGGTAAATTGGTTTGCAGTTAGGGTCAGTTCCCCTGATCTGCTGTGAAGGACAGTTCAGATTAACCTCGGTTCAGAAGTTTGGTCTATGTCTTTATCAAACTTGTTTCTCCTGTTTCGGTGTTGTTACCTTGAATCGCCAGCAGGTGGTGGTACCTCATCTGCTTGCCCCAGAGAGGGTGGGGCCGGACAGGAACAAGATGGCTGCCTGCTTCTGAGCAGGCAACAGGATCCCCACGCCGGGCGGGCAAGACAGTCTCAGACGCAGGAGTGGTGGCAGCGATCCCAGCAGATCTTCCCTGAAGCGGTTTGGTGTGGATCTCCTCCGGCCGGGTTGTGATAAGCTACCTGTCCCAGATGCTGTGGCAGCGGTAGTGGCAATGGGAGCGCTGGCGGGGTGAGGGGCTACGGTGGCAGCGGGACAGTGCAATGCAGTAAAACTGTCCAGTTGTTGCGATGTTCCAGCAGTGGCGATGGCCGAGCTCTGTCTGAAGAGCAGGCTGCAATGCTGGGGTCCCCAGCCCCCGGGGGTGAGAGTCAGAGACCCACTGCAGATCTCCCTTGCAGAGGGCTTCAGACGCCGGGTTGCCCAGTCACCATCTTGCCACGCCCCCTGTTTTAAATTTTTAAAGAATCAGTCTGGCAGCAGTGTGGAAAATTGCCCACAGGAGATTGAGTGAAATCAAAGAGACACTCCTGTCATTTTCTCTTTCCTCCCAACCCCACATGATGGAGATCCCCAGGGAGTGATGTATGCCCAGGTGAACCTCTCCAGACTCAGGCAAGGAATGGCCTCTCCTTCTTCCATCCAGTGGGGAGTTCCTGAAAATTAAGGATAGACAAGCAGAAGAGGTCAGACAGAGGGATAATCAGGTTTTTTCTTCTTCGTGTTTCCAGGCTTCCTTACACCCCAATCATGTACACCTCTTCTCACTCTTCCCCCACTGCAGACTGTTGTATCTGAAGACCCTCATCAGGTGACCTATGCCCAGCTGCACAGCTTGACTCTCAGACAGAGGACAACTGAACCATCTTTGTCCCAGGAAGGTGATCCTCCTACTGAAACCAGTGTGTATGCCACTCTGGCCATCTACTAGACCAGGATGACCTAGAATCTAAACTCCATGGAAGGAGACTTGAGGACTCTCCAAGACACAGGAGTTGCCCCTACCAGACACTAGCTCATCCAAGCAGTACCCATAACAAAGAACACCAGGACATTCTGGGAACTTTGGGAGTCACCTGATATTCAGTCAACACAGCTAATATCCAGAAACAGATTTTCAATAATAAGCAAGTTAAATGAGAAAATCTATGAAAAAGTCAGAGCATTTAAAAAATTGATTGACAATGGAAATATGGCACATGAAACTGTGAAACTGGAAAACAAAAACTAGTTTAATAAATTAGATAAGAAAAAAAAATCGAGTGACCTCAACTACTATGTAAATAATTTGTAAAAAGAATGACAAACTATTCCAAATGAAGGCGTAGTGAAAAAAATAACAATAATAAGGGGAATTACTGATAAGAAAAAAAAGTAGAAATTGAAAATTTAATAAAACCAAAAATGTTCATCTTTGAAAACATTAATTTCATTTGTATATCCTAACAACAATGAGCAGGAAAAAAAGAGAGCAGACACATGTTTTTATAGAATGAAAAATGAGACAGCATTACAGACACTACACACACTTCCAAACACTAATATCAGAACATTGTGCAAATCTCTGCCAATGTATTAAAAATGCAGATTAAATGGACAAAAGATTCAAAATTATATTTCTTAATGAACAAAAATAATGAGAAAATATGAATTTTCATATATAATATATATTTTATATAATTATATGTATATTATAGTGTGTGTGTATGTGTATATATATAAAAAACTTTTACCGTGTATATACATATATATATATGTATATACAGTAAAAGTTTTTTTCATGGTATAAGCTCCAGTTCAGGAAACTTCATTGGCGATTGCTTATAAACACCCACATATAAATGACACACATTTCCAAACTATCACAAATGTCTCTTGATAATAGAAAAAGAGGAAATATGATCAAATCCATTTTATCAGACATGGAAAAAATCAATACCAAAGCTTGACAAAGAACCTACAAAATAGGAAAGTCATGAAAGACCTGTCATATGAACTCAGATATAACTCTCTAAACAGATTTTCACAAATAAGTTTTAGTGGTATATCAAATTAAAGTACAAGATTTCACTAATTGTTGTTGTTTTATTATCATTAGTTTTTATTATTATTAGAGTCAGGGACACTCCATTGTTCAGGCTGGAGCACAGCAAAATGATCACGACTCTGCTTCCTCGACCACCTTGACTCAGGTGACACTTTCACCTCAGTCTACTAAGTAGCTTGGATCACAGGCACACACCACAAAGCCCAGATTTTTTTCTGGAATTTTCTTTTGCCATGTTGCCTAGGCTGGTCTCAAATTCCAGGATGCAAGAAACCTTTCATTCTCAGCCTCCCAAAGTCCTAGGATTCTAGGTGTGAGCCACCATGCCCAACCATGGTTTCTTTTTCTATTTTAAAAGAAGTTTTTAAATTCAAATTTAAAAATATCCTTTCAAAAGATAAAGACAACACTTGCAATCAAATATACAAGTATTTCATAATAAAAATAAAAACTCACCAGCAATAAAGCAGAAATTATTTTAATTTAAAAGGCATATTTTTAAATATGCAGCTGTTATTTTTTTAATATTTTGAGTTTTATTTTTGTATATTCTTTTTATGTTATTTGGCAAATGAAAATATATTTTGGGTGTAAATCATGAATTCTTTATATAGGATACATCACAGAATGGCTAGATCAAGCTAAGTAACGTATCTGTAAACTCACCTAGCTGTGTGTGTGTGTGTGTGTGTGTGTGTGAGAGAGAGAGAGAGAGAGAGAGAAAGGAACACTTAAAATCTCTCTTACCAAATTTCATGTATACATTGTAATTTACTGTAGTCCCATTGTTGTGCAAAAGATCTCCTAAACTTACTTCTCTTTAACTAAATTTTTTTATCCTCTGGCCAGAATTGCTCCAGTTCCACCCAAACCTCAAGCCAACTGGTGGTAGTTATCATATTGCTTTCTACGTCGATGAGTTCGACGGTTTTACATTCCATATAGAAGTGAGATTGGACAGGTCCGTCCCTCTTTGTCTTCTTCATTTTACTTAATATGATCTCCTCTAAGTTCACTCTTGTTGTCACGAATGACAAATTAATTTCCTTCTTCTAGAAGGCTAAAGAGTATTCCATGTGTATCTACTGCATACTACATTTTCTTTACTTATAACAACTGGTGGAGACACTGTATAATGCTTTAGTGAACGTGGGGTGCAGATATCTTTTCCACATACTGATTTCATTTTCTTTGGAGGTAGACCCAGAAGTGAAACTGGAAACATATGGTAGCTCTAATAGTTAATTTTGAGGAACTTCCATACCTCCTTTGGTAATCACTGTGCTGATTTACATTCCCACTAACAGTGTGCAAAGGAGTCTATTTATTCCATGTTCTTGCCAACACTAGTTACTTTACTCTTTTTTAAAAATAATAGCATCCTAATAGGTGCTAGAGATCAAACCTAATTAAGGTTTTAATTCAATTATATAGGACGATTAATAATATTAATCACGTTTTTCATCCATGTTAGCCATCTGTAAGGGTTCTCTTGAAAAATGTTTCTTCATGAACTTTGCTTATTCTCAAAATGTAATTTTTACCTGACAATGAACTTTTCCATATTTACTGTGTAAAACATGATGTTTTTCAGAACATATATATTGTGGAATAAGTTAATCTGGCATTTTTGCATAGTTATTTTTGTGGTAAGAATATTTTACTGTCTCTCTAAAGCATTTATAAAATTACAGTGTATTGTTAACTATCATCTCCATATTGGACAAAATATCAGTCACACTTATTCCTCCTAACAGAAATCTTGTGTTTTTTATCAACATCTTCCCAACTCTCCCCCTAAAATTTCCAAGCTTCTGGTATATATCAGTATACATTTAGAATCCACATATGGGTAAGAACATGTGATATTTTTCATTCTGTGACAGGCTTATTAGCATATTGTCCTACACACACACACACACACACACACACACACACACACACACATTTATATTACATTTTCTTTGTCCACTAATCCACTGATGGACTTGTAGGCTGATTCCAAATCTTGGTTACTGTGAATAGTGCTGCGATACACATGTTGCATCATCTTTGATTTCTTTGAGCAGTGTTTTGTAGTTTTCATTGTAAAGGTCTTTCACATCTCTAATTAGGAAGATGCCAAGGTACTTCATTTTTTTGTGGCTATTGTGAATGGGCTTGTGCCTTTTATTCAGGTTTCTGTTTGTTTATTTCTGGTATATAGAAATGTGACTGTCTTTTGCACATTTATTTTATACCCTGAGACTTTGCCAAAGTCCTTTGTCAGTACAAGATTTTTTTCTTACAGATTCTTTTGGGTTTTTGAGGTAAAGAATCATGTCATCCACAAAGAGAAATAACTTAATTTCCTCTTTTCCTATTTTGATACACCTGATTTCCTTCTCTTGTCTGATTGCTCTAGCTATTACTTCCAAAACTATGTTGAAAAGAAGGGGTGAGATTGGTTATACCTATCTTGTTCCAGTTCTCAGGGGAATTTACTCTGATTACTGTCTGTTAAGCAGTATGTTGGCTGTGAGTTTCTCATAGATGGCTCTTAATATTTTTAGGTATGTTCCATTTATGCATAGATATTTGAAGGTTCCTGTCAAGAAGGGGTGCTGGATTTTATCAAAAACTTTTTCTGTGTCTAATGGTATAATCATGTGGTTTTTGTTTTTACACCTGTTGATGTTATTAATTATATTTATGGTCTTGCAATGTTGAACCGGCCCTGCATACCTGGGATGAAGCTTTACTTGGTCATGGTGGATGATTTGTGAGATGCGATGTTGGATCTGGTTTGCTAGGACCTTGTTGAGAATTTTAGCATCTATGTTCATCAAGGATATTGGCCTGTAGTTTTCTTTCTTTGTTGGATCATTACCAGGCTTGGGTATCAATGTGATGTAAGCTTCATAAAATAATTTGGGGAGAGTTTTATCTTTCTTAAATGCCCAGAATACTTTCAATAGGATTGGTACCAGTTCCTTCTTGTATGTTTTGTACCTTTCTGCTGGAAACCAACTGGTTCGGGGCTTTTTTTTGCAAGTAGTTTTCTTATGACATAGTGAATTTCCTGGGTTGTTATTGGTCTGTTTACAGACTTGATTTTTTTCTTGTTTCAACCAGGGAAGGTTGTGTGATGTCAGAAACTCCTCCACTCCCTTTAGGTTTTCAAGTTTGTTTCCATACAAGTGTGCATAGTAGCCTCTGATAATCTTTTGCATTTCTTTGGGATAAGTTGTGACTTCATCTTTTGCATTTCTGATTGTGTTTATTTGGGATTTTTATCTCTTTTTCTTGGTGAGTCTAGCTATGGGTCCATCAATTTTGTTTATCCTTTCAAAGAACCAGCTTTTTTTAATCAGTATTTTTTATTTTAAAATTGTGGGTTACAGTTAAGGGTTAGGTATACAAATATGCATTGTTCAGGCACCCTTGTTGATAAGGGGTGTCTCCCCATCCCCAGACAGATATTGACTACCGTTAATCCCACTTCCCTTACCCTCCCTCCCCCCGCATAGTTTCCCACCACTGTCAATCCTTTTCTTATAGTATTATGATAGATGTTCAAGGTCCACTATATGAGTGAGAACATGTGATACTCAGATCTTTATTTCTATGAGAGACCACTCAGTATTATAGACTCTAGTTCCATCCAGTTTGCTGCAATATTCATGATTTTGTTCTTTTTTATGGCTGCATAGTATTCCATCGTGTATATGTACTAAATTTTTTAATCCAGTCCTCTTTTGATGGACAGCATGGTTGGCTCCAGGTTCTTGCTACTGTGAACAATGCTGCGATAAACATACGTGCGCAGGTATCTTTTTTATAGAGTGCTTTGAGTTCTTCAGGGTATATTCCTGTCTTCTGTGTCCCAAATTTGGGCTTTCCTTTTTTTTTGGTGATCTGGATTCTTCCGCTGAAGTTAGGTTTCTGGTGGTCTTGCTTTTCCAGCTTTCTTAGGTGATTTATTAGGCTGATAACTTTTGATCTATCCATTTTCTTCATATGTGTACATAGAGATGTGAATTCCCTTCCTAGTACTGCTTTCATGGCAAGATGTTTCATATGTGTACATGCAGATGTGAATTCTCCTCTTAGTACTGTTTTCATGGCAATATGTTTCTTCATTTTCATTTGTTTCCAGATATCTTTTAATCTCTGTTTTGATATCCATGTTGACCCAGGAATTGTTTGGCATCATGCTATTTAGTGTCCTTGTTGTTGTAGGTTTGTTTGGCATCATGCTATTTAGTGTCCTTGTTGTTGTAGGTTTGGGGGGAACTTTGTTGGTATTTATTTTTATTTTATTCCACTGTGGTCTGAGAAGGTGCATGATGGTATTTCACACTTATTGAATTTGCTTATGCTTGATTTGTGGCCAAAGATGTGGTCAATCTTAGAGTATATGCTATGTGGTGATGAGCAGAATATATATCCCATGGTTGTTGGTTGGAGTGTTCTGTAGGTATCAATTAAGTCTATTTGATCAAGTGTCACATTGAGGTTCCAGATCTCCTTGTTGATTTTTTTGTCATGATTATCTGACTATGGTTGTGAGTGGGGTATTTAAGTCCCCAGCTATGATAGTGTTTGAGTCAATACCTTCTTTTAGTTTACCTACAAACTGCTTTATGAAAAATTGTGCTCCTATATTGGGTGCATATATGTTTAGGATGGATATTTCTTGTTGATGCATTGAACCTTTTATAATCATGTAGTGACCTTCTGTATCTTTTTAAGTTTTTGATAGTTTAAATAATATTTTGGCTGATATTAAGATTGTGACTCATGCTTTCTTTTGTGTTCCATTCACCTAAAATTTTGTTTTACATCATCTTACTTTGAGTCTTTGAGTGTTCTTTCTGGTGAGATGAGTCTCTTGAAGACAATATATTGTTGCCTCATGATATTATATCCATTTGGCCACTTGATGTATTTTCAGTAGTGCATTTTGTCCATTTATATCCAGGCCAATTATTGAGATGTGAGAGTTTATCCCTGTCGCGAGATTCTTATAGAATTTGTTGTTGTTGTTGCTGTCTGTTTATGTATTGTCTTTATTTTGATTTTTGGGGTTGTTCATATATGTTTTCAATCTTTTTCCTGCATTCTTGGGAAGGGGGTTGTTCTTTTTTTCTTTCTTCAGTATTTAATACTTTCTTAAGTGTTCCTTGTAA
The DNA here is from genome assembly GCF_000164805.1 of Carlito syrichta. Classification (NCBI taxonomy): domain Eukaryota; kingdom Metazoa; phylum Chordata; class Mammalia; order Primates; family Tarsiidae; genus Carlito; species Carlito syrichta. The sequence continues at coordinate 36,385 of NW_007260304.1, forward strand.
AGTTGATCTGGAGGCAGAATAAACTCTTGGGGATTGAATATCTCAGAAGGATTTTAATTCTCCATCACTGATGAAGTTGAGCTTAGCTGGGTAGGTAATTCTTGGTTGAAATTGTTTATCTTTGAGAACTTTGAAGGTTGGGCTCCAAGCTCTCCTAGCCTAAAGTGTTTCTATAGATAAATCTACTGCTATTCTAATTATCAGTCTTCCCAGGTAGGTAGTCTGAGCTTTTTCTTTTTTTACCTTATTCTTCTGGTACAGTTTTGGTAAAAATGTGATACCAAAATCATTCCATATTGGAGGCAGAAGAAATAAACAGTCACATCAATTATTGGACACACAATCGTGCATGTAGACTTTTAGTCCATTATTAGTAGAAATACAAATTGTATTAATTAATTGATGAGCAGATTTTAATTGCATCATACAAAGAAAGAAACACACAACTATGAGCCTTAAGAACATACCCTAGAGAAAATTGTGTGCATATTCACCAGGACACCTTCACAACTTTGGTACGAGTGCTGTTCTTATTGCCCCAAAGCTATTAATACAAAAATACATCTACCAAATGTATTATTTGAGATATCTTAAATTTAAGTTCACATACCAGAAAATCATTGAGTATTTTATTTATTTTGAGCAGTATTGAGTTTTTAAAATAATTTGTTATTGCTAACTATTATCAAAATCGTTTTAGAGTAGGCAACATAATGTATAAGATAATGCTTTGAAAGAACTCAGATAAATTTTCTTATTGAGGAAATACTTAATATGTTATGGTCAATAAATGTATTAAATATGTGCATTTCGTTCTTGTTGAGAGGTATATCAATCTTTGGATCATATATATACATGCAGACACACAATATGCAGTAGAATATATGTATACTATAAATAAATACATAGTATATACAGATGTATGTGAATAAATGCACACATTAACATATGTTTGTACAAATATATCAAAATTTATTTTATATACACAGTTTATAATGTAAGTAGAAAGTTTTACCATACATGTATATAACCAATGATAAAGAATTTGCCTGCAATTATTTACTCATAAATTTTATTTTTTTCCTCTTTTTTAAGTAGAAGGAAGTAAAGTCTATTATTGACCTTTCAGACTGGAAAGGGGGCTGACACTCAGAGGCAAGCAAAGAGGTTAGATTAGAAAATATAGTTCATTTAGAAAGTAAATTAGAGAGAGAGAGAGAGGAGATTCACCTCTCCAAGACAGGGGAGAAGCCAAAGCCAGGAAGCATGGTGACAGCCATAGCTCAATGGGACAAAGTCTCACAAGGCAATGACTCTTAATCTATCAGATTTTGGTAAATGTCTGTCTGAATCACCAAAGGTGAATTAATTTATTCTATATTTATTTCAAGGATGTATGATTTGACAAATATTAGTTTATGAGTTACAGAATCATCATTTCTTTAAAATATAAATAATCAATTTTTCTTTTTTAAGCTTTTTTGTATTATATTACATTTAGTTGAATGTTAATATTGTCAATAGCGATTTTGACAGCATACTTTTCTTTATTGTATATGTTATTATTTACTTATTTATTTACTTATTTATTTGAGTCGAAGTCTTACTCTGTCACCCAGGCTGGAATGCACTAATATAAGCACATCTCACAGCAGCCTCGACACCCTGGGCTCAAGTGATCCTTTTGTCCCAGCCTCCTGGGTAATTGTGACTATAGCTGTGTGCCACCATGCTCAACTCATTGTTTAGTTTTAGTTGGTTTTTTTTTTCTTGTAGAGATGAGGTCTTATTATATTGCCTAGCCTTGTCTTCATCTCCGTGGCTCCAGTTGTCCTCCTGCCTCGCCCTCCTAAAATGCTGTGATTACATGTGTGAGCCATCATTCTTGACCTATCATTTTATTTTAGATGGTACTATGGCAGTGGCTAATGATTGGCTGTCATTTGAGTGTCTGTGACTCTTTAGTTTATCCTAAAGGTCGTGTATTAGTCTTTTACATATACACAATGAAATAAATAATTTGAAATACAGCCGGGTTCGGTGGTTCAGCCTGTAATCCTGTGCCTTTGGGAGGCTGAGGTGAGTGGATTGCCTGAGCCCACGGGTTT
>NW_007260304.1:38596-48859 GCF_000164805.1 Carlito syrichta
CTCATCTCTACAATAAATCAAAAAAATCAGCCGGGCGTGGTAGCACATGCCTGTAATTACGGCCACTTGGAAGGCTGAGGTAGAAGGATCGCCAACGCCCAGCTGGTTGAGGCTGCGGTGGCCAGGAGTGGCCTCTGCACTCCAGTCTGAGCGACAGAGTGAGACTCCTACTCAAAAAAATAAAATAAAATAAAATAATTTGGAATACTTCTACCTGTTGTATCAAGAATCCACTTAATTACATATGTTTGAATGAAGACTCACTTATCTTTTTCCTTTAGAGAAGACAGGCTAAATTAAACAGTAGCTGAACTTTGAGTGCTCATACATGTTTATATCTATGTGCATGTGCTTGAGATTATACACCTGTGTATATGTATGTCTGCTGTGATTTTCAAATATTGGGTTTCTCCCCAATTTTTCCTCACTGTGAAAGCTCACACTCTCCATTTTTGTTTCATTAATTCTAACTAAATAACATTATTTAGAATTGCTTTCACTTTGCATGAAAATAGAAGAATGTCTAGAAACTTGCAATTCTGCAAATGCCTTGTATTCTCTCCCACTCCCTCTATCAAAATACTTGAATATTTTCTTTATGTTAAGTAAATGATAGGATACCAAACTGGGAAAAGACAGTCCCTCTGATGGTTAAGAGATTCACCAAAACCCTCATTCACTTTTCTTCCCTTATGAAGGTAAAGCGTGATGTGGTAGATCTCATTTGTGAGACATGATCCCAACAGGTCAATCTTTCCCAGGCCCCCTTATGCTTAGGAATTTATCCCCTACTGATGCTTTTAATTTTTCCCCTGACACTTCACTCACAGTTTTATTTTTTCAATAACTTCTGACATTTATGCTTACCATCAGGAAGTCCAATCCCATTGAGCATGTCATTTTATTGACAACAATTGGTATTTTTTGTAAAATGTAATACTAGAATTTTTTTAAGGTTTCCAGGATAGCTTTCTTGTATTTCTTAAGGAATTGAGCATCACATAATATAAAAATACCATTTTACAAACGGTGCAATAATTCTCAAATATGTTCTTAAATTTATGCTCAATTTTCTTTATTTTACCACAAGGGATCAAAATACCCATTTCATGTCTAAATGCATGCACTCTAGTATTAAATGGCCTTTCCTCATCTCTGTAAAATGTTCACCACTTTCTCTTTAGCAGTTGTCAGATGTTATTTTTCTCTTTTATTCTTGTACCTACATATGATTTGAAATATATTTCCTTTTAATCCTTCAATTTCCTTATATTTCCATATTTGATCATTCTATGTTGCATATTGAAAAGCTCCCTCTATCCTATTTTCAATGTTATAATTGTCTTTTCTTCTATGTCTTGTCCTTCATGGAATGGATATTTTGGCTGTGTTTATTCCATTGGATATCTCAACTCTCATGTTTTTTATTCATTTCTGCAAACCAACCATCTACCATAAATTCTGTATATTTGACTTGAAAATGCAATTTTCTCTTATATTGTCAGATACTTAAACAGGCTTGTTTTTAAGTGGATCTCATACATTCCTAGTACTCCATTCCTTCAGCTATGATAGCCAACATTAACACATTGGTATATTGTAGAAAGTAGCCCTTCATATCATATAAGTACTATTGTTTGTTAACTATTGTTGGTTATCACTCTCCTCCCAACCTGAAGGAGGATTTACCCAAGGATGCCCTGGTAATACAGGCCTAAAAGGGGATTGATTCATTTATTCCTGCCATGCTTTCTCCTGAAAGTAATGTCTACTTAGTGTTACACCAAGCAGTAATGGGTCCAACATCAGCCACACACTCACACGTGGGACAGAGGCCCAAGTCTGACAACACTGCAGTGATTCTGTTTTATAACTCGGGGAGGATGGCTCAGTGTTGACCATGAACTCCAGTCAGTAAGCAGAGGTAGCCCAGTGCCTGTTCACAAACCCAAGCATCAGGCCGACAAACTTCCTGCTTTACCACAGAGCCCTGACATGCTCCCTGTTTGTGAGAAACATGGGATCTTCTTCTGTTCCACACAGTGGTGGAAAACTCTGTTTGAATGACCCTTGGTGGTCCCAGATACTTATGGTTACTCAGTTTTGATTTTCCTTTACATAAGGATTCGTCTGCATTTGGCAGGCTTCTTTTTCTCTGTGTATGATGGTGGTGATCTAAATATTTCTGATTTCTGAGCATTTCTTGGTAATTTAAGGAGACAGGGGCTCTGAATGGATGCATCAATCATCCATCTCAGCTGTGAAGCTTGGCACCAAGATTTGCTCATGTCGCCATTCCTCACGTCTTCATCTTTTCTGGAAATTTTGACTGATTGGGGCCTTTATATGAACATGCAATGCTGGCCCCCACAACCACTGTGATGAATAGGAGTCATGACAGATTGCCTCAGAAGAGGAAACTGAAGCTCAGAGATGGGGCAATAATGTTGAAACTCACACAGGCAGAGGATAAAGAGTGAACATAAAAATGAATATCAGCTTTCCCTTCAAAATTAAACTCTAACAAAATCACTATACCTAAATCTTGAGAACAGGACAGCTGCATGGGAGGGAAGTTCAAGAAAGGGTGCAAGGGTCACTGAGAACAAGAAATGGGGTGAATGTTATTTCCAGCGTGTGGTGGATTCTGCTGCTCAGACGAAGTGAAAGTTCAGAAAAGAGACAACTTAGGAGAAGAAAAACATATACTTCCATACCAGGAAAAGAGCCATGATTTCTTCTCTTCATTCCAGTATTTCTCCTTCCTAAAGGGCAACGATGCTGCTCAACTTGACGCCAAGTCAGATGGTGCCTGTGGCTCTGCTGGTCTGAGTCTGCCATGCAATATAAACTTGCTTTTCCCCTGAAGCTTCTCCTTCATGAGATGAAACCCATGAGGCTTAGGTCCCAGGCATAGACTCCTGTCTTAATGACTGATCTGAAATTGGCCCCTTGTACACCATGGGCTATTGCCAAAGAGGTGTCATGGCTGATAAATGTAATTGATAAATGTAATTGATCCATCATTTTGTGTGTGTCACTTGCTGCCTCCATGTCCCCAAATAATCTTTATAGTAGAGCAGTCAGTCTATTATTATGTGGGAGATGCAAGAATTGGCATATTTTACTGAACAAGTATTGATGTGATTTACTTAGTCTTACTAAGTAAATCACATGCTTGCCTGACTAAAACTGCAAGTTCCTTAAAAATATCACCCATTTTCTAGGCATTAAAACATTTGTAGTTATTTTTGCAAACTATAACTCTGTCACATACATATCTCAATGCAGAGCTGATTCACAAATGAGGGGAAGGAAAGCCACAGCCTCTGAGGGTTGTCCCAATTTTCTGCACAATTTTCTAGTTTGTCAAAGAGACACGCATTGTGCCATGACTACCTTGAGGCTGGGCCCACTGCATGTGCTCACCTGAAGGCTTGAGCCTCAGACATTCCCAGGTTCTCATAAAGTTGCTGAGGTTGCTGCTCAGAAACACTGATAAATTAGCCCTCTTGCTAAGCACATAGAAACCAGCTCTGCCCTGCATCAAATTCCTTACACTCTCAGGTGAAACTCCATACCCAACATCCTCAGAGTGGCTATACCTGGGTAGAACATTCCATGACTCACTGTCTATCTTGAGAACTCACTACAGGCCTCTCTCCATAAGGAAGCCCCGCTAACAAATGCTTTAACTTGAACACTTGAACACAGTGGTCTTAAGTGCTTCTTTCTTTGTTATCCCACCAGCCCCATCTAGGATGGGTTAACCCACACACCCTCCCCGCAGCCAAGTCTCCCCTGCTGCCAATTCTGGGGCAACTTCAGCGATAGAGCTGGATCAAGAAACAATTGGTAGAGTTGACAGGATTTCAAAGAAATGAGAGAGAAAAAGGATACCCAACCAGGGTGATCCTGAGGTGGCTATAAGGTCCTATGGGGGGGCACTTAGGTATGCATGCTGGATGTCTGTGGGCCACACTGGGATACTGAGATGCCCCGGAATCCCCAGCAGATGCAATTAGCATGATAGTGGATTTTGTTTTTCTGGATAGGGTTTATTCCTGGAATGCAAGATTCATTCAGCAGAGTGAAGCAATCAGGAACAATCACCATATAAACAGAAAAAACGGTAACAAATGTTGCATAATTTCTTCAAAACAGACAATAAAAAGGGATCTGAGGCAAACTTCAGCATACATTTATGATAAAAAGTGTTAGTAAACTAGGAAAGAATCCAACATCTCTACATTAACAAAGGTGATCCACAAACTACCCACAGCTGATATCACACCTCATGCTGAGTGACCCAAGATCAAAATGAAGCAAGGATATTTACGGAGGTAGATTTGAAACTGCAAATGGTCCTCAATAAATCCAAGTGCTTAGCAGGGAGGAGGCTGTCCTCTTTACAGGAGGCAGAGGCTGGGCTGCCGCTGAAAGCCAGGTGTGCATATTAGAGGAGGGGTGGCCACCAGGGAGAGACGTGTCTCCACCACCACGCTGTTAGTGATGAGGCTGTGGGAAACGTGGATGGAAGAAGGAACGCAAAGCCTCTCTCCTGCCCCCAGAAATATCTGCTCAGAAACTCCCAGGTCCACTTGCTGGGGGCAGAGAGGCAGAAAAATAAAAAGTAAGAAGGACACATCTCATGCCCAAGTCCACCCACACTCTCAGGTGGGGTCCAGTGGGGGAAGAGACGTGTTGGGGCAGGACACAGTGTGAATTGCAGGCCGGGTTGGAATTGGGGGGTCCTATAGGGAGAGGGGACTGGACAGTCCCAGGGGGTGGGTATCCCAGGACAATCATCCTGGTACCACAATCTCTGTCACCTCCAGAAGGGGTGGCAAGCACCGCAGTCCCTACGATGACAGGAAAGTCAAGTTCCCCCAATGTAGGGACACAGTGGAGGCTGAAAAGTCACAAGAAAGTCCATCTTCAAGTTGTAAAACTTGGGAGACTAGTGACATGGGTAAATTCAAGTCCAAAATACTGAGAATCAGGGGCCAAGGGTTAAGAACCAATGGCCAGGGAACCTGGAGTTCTGATGTTCCAGGGAGGAGAGCCTGAGTGTCCAAACTCCAGAAGAAATGACGTGGAGCAGACCACCAGTCACCTTAACAACTTTCCCCATCAAAGAGAAAGTTTAAAAAGGATTAGACTTCAACCAGCCAGCCACCATTACTTTGCTAAGCCGTGGTCTAATCATGTGGTTCCTTGAGCCACGGTCACCATGTTTCCTAGCCTTGGCCCTTTCCCTACCTTGGGAGGATGAATCTCCTCTCTCTTCTCTCACTCTCTCACTCTCTCTCATTTACTTTTTAAGTAAATTATAATTTTCAAACTAACTTCTATGCATCCTTCTTATGGCACCGGATCGCAAACTGGACACCCTCACCCCTGGCACTTGGTTTGTGGTATTTGATTCTTACTTTGTTGTAAATACTCCCACTGTGGCTAGCATCAATGCACCAGTCATCAATGTGACGTCATTGAATGCAGAGTTGGGTAATTGTGGACAGAATTGTTCTTCCCAAGTGTGAAGAACATGAAACAACTCAATTCTTCTCTGTGGTATCCACCATGTGCAACTGTGTTTTCTTTTATATTTGAAAGTTATGATCATTTTTGCCTCATTCTCATGGGGCAGTTTCAATGAAATTGTGATACCAAAATCATAGCACTTTGGAGGTAAAATAAATAGTAACATCAATCTTTTGTTTGTTTGTTTGTTTAGTTGGAGTCTCACTCTGTCACCCAGACGAGTGCAATGGCCACTCCCGGCCACCGCAGCCTTGACCTGCTGGGCTCCGGCGATCCTTCCACCTCAGCCTTCTAAGTAGCTGGAACTACAGGTGCGTGCTACCATGCCCAGTTAATTTTTTATTTATTGTAGAGATGAGGTCTTGTCAAGTTGCCCAGGCGGGTCTCAAACCCACGGGCTCAGGCAATCCACTCACCTCAGCCTCCCAAAGTTCTGGGATTACAGGCTGAGCCACCGAACCCAGCCAGTAACATCAATCTTAAAGACACAATTGAGCATGTACAAATTTTTGTACGTTACTATTAAGAATAACAATGGTATTAATTAATGAAGTCAATTTGGAATATTGTCTTAAAAGGTAGGGACACTCAAATATGATTGTTAAATATAGACCCAAGGAAAAAAATGTATACCTTCACCAGGACATATTGACAATTTTAATGAGTGCTGTCCTGGTAAGCCAAAACCTATAAAATACAGACATACATCCATAAAAAATGTACTAGAATAGCATAAGTTTAAATACATATACCACAAAATAATTTGAGTTTGAATTTGCATTAGTAATGAGTTTTTTCATCATATTTTTTATTGTTAATTGCTAACTAAATTGCACTACAGTGGGCTAGATGCAGTGGTTCATGCCTATAATCCTAGCAATTTGGGAGGCAAGATAAGAGGATCGCCTAAGCTAAGGTTTTGAGACTAGCCTGGGCAACTTAGCCAGACCTCATCTCTACAATATATCAAAAAATTAACCATTCATGGTGGCATGTGCCTGTAGTTCCAGCTACTTGGAAGCCTGAGGCAGGAGGATCACCTGAGACCAGCAGGTCGAGGTTGCAGTGGCCAAGAGCATGCCACTGCCCTGAGCCTGGGCAACAGAGTGAGATTCCAGCTCAAAATAAAATTGCACTAGAATAAGGAACATAATGTATCAGATGACCATTTAGAAGGATTCAGAGATATTTCGTTTCTTGTGTAACACCTCATATTTTATGGCCATTGACAACCTTAAATATGTGCTTTCTATCCTTGTTAATTACACACACACACACACACACACACACACACACACACACACACATAATGGATATATATATATAATGGATATGCGTGTGTATATACACACAAAAACACATACAATAGAGTAGCACACCCATATATTACATATATAGACACCTAGTACATATGGATATAATAGGTGAATATATACACAATAAAATATGTGTGTAAATATGTATCATAATTTGTGTGTTTTGTATACAAACTCTATAATATATGATTAGATAGTGTCACCATATGTATATATGTTAGACTGAGAATTAATCTATGCTTATTTGCTCATAAATTTTCTTTTGCCTTCTTATTCTATCAAATTTTAATAAATGGTTGTTTTAATCAGTAAATATGCATCAATTTATGCCATACATATTTCAAAGATATATCATTAGATACATGAAAGTTTCTGAGTTTATTAATCATTTTAATAGCCTCTTTAAAACAGAAAATACCAGTTTTTTAAAACATATTTGTTTCTATCACATTGTGTTTAATATTAATATTGTCAATAGTTCCTTATAGAATGCCTTTCTTCCCTTATTTATATCATTTTTTGCAACTTTATTTTAGATGGTATTATTATTTTGTGCTTGAGGATTGGGTGTCCCTGAGTGCTTGAGACTATTCAACTCATTCTTAAGTGAATTTAGTAATCTTTTACATGAAGAGTAATACATGATTAATTTGGAACATTTTGCCCATTTTGTTATTCAATTACATACTTTTTTAAATTTTATATTTTAAAGATGGGTACAATTCAGGATTAGGTCTACAAATATTTGTTGTACAGATAAAGTTTTGGCCTCACTTTAGTCCCTACTTCATCTGGTTTGAGACAATGTACCCTTATTGAAGACATGTGCCCCCCCACTTGCAGTTTCCTACTACTGCCAATCCCTTTCTTATAGGTATTATGGTAATTCTTACCATAATACCTATAGTATCCTTATAGTATTATGATAATTGTTCAGGGTATGTGATGACCATATGGTACTCAGTTCTTTATTTCTAATTACATACACTTCAACATCCATTTATCTTTTTCATTTGGAAAGACAGGTTAAATTTCACTGTAGCTGCTGGATGCCGTGATTCATGCCTGTAATTCCAGCACTTTGGGAGGCAGAGGTGAGAGTATTGCCTGAGTCTAGGTGTTTGAGTCCAGCCTGGGCAACATGGCAAGACCTCATCTCTACAACATATCAAAAAATTAGCTAGGTGTGATGGTACACACCTGTTGTTCCAGCTAATTAGCAAGCTGAGGAAGATGGATTACCTGAGTCCAGCAGATCAAGGCTGCAGTGGCTGTGAGCATGCCACTGCACTACAGACTGGTTGAAAGAGTGAGGCTCCATTTCAAAAAAAATTATACTGTAGCTGACTCTGAGTAATCACAGATGCTTCGTTTGGGCATGTGTGAAATTATACGTGTTTACATGTGCTTTCAATTTTTTTTTCAATTTTCCTCACTATGAGATCTTTACATCCCGCATTTTGAGTTCATTAATATTCTAACTTAATTACATTACTTAGAATTGCATTTACTGTGCATAAAACAGTAAAATATCTAGAAACTTACAGCTCTGAAATCCCCTTGATTTACACCTCGCTCTATCTAGATATTGAATATTTCCTTACACTAAGTAAGATACTTGAAAAAGAAAGTACATCTGATGGTTAAGGACCTACCCTTTCATTCCTCCTTATCCCTCACAAAGATAAAGTGCCTGATGTGGTGATTTTAGCTTGGGAGACACCATCCCAACAGGTCTATCTTATCCCTGTCCTCCTCACGCCTAAATTTGTTTCCTACTGACCTTTTCACCTTTTCCTTTGATAATTTGAGTATAAAATATTTTACTCACAATTAATTTTTGAGGGTATTTTAAAAATATAATCTGACATTTGCGTTTGCTGTTGGGAGGTCTAATCCCAAAGAGCATAATATTCTATTGGCAATAATTTGCATTTTGTCTAAAAAGTAAATTTAAGATTTTTTTTAATATTTCCAGGCCATGTCTCTAATTTTGTAATGAGTTGAAAATCACAAAATATAGAAATACCATTTTTAAGCTGCAATCCAGTCTAGAATATGCTTTTTCTCTTTCAATTTTTTTATTTTAAAAATGCAGTGTACAATTCAGGATTAGGTATACAAATGTTCATTATTCAGTTACCCTTGTTAATGAGGTGTGCCCCCCCACCCAGCAGATTCCCACTATTGTCAGTTCACCTCCTATCCCCACCCTGGGCAGTTTCCTATTACTGCCAATCCTTTTCTTATAGTATTACAATAACTGTTCAAGGTCCTCTTATGAGTGAGAACACGTGATACTCAGTTCTTTGCTCCTGTGAAAGATCACTCAGTATTATAGACTCTAAGTCCATGCAGGTTACTATGATATAATATATTTTTAAATTTATTGTTTACTTTCTATATGTGACCATGAAGGGTCAACATACACATTTCATGTTTAAATTGATGCACTCTAGCATGTAGATGATCTGTATACATTTCTGTAAAATGTTTAACTCTTTATCCCTTGAATTGCTGCTAGACTTCATTCTCCCTTTTTCTTCTGCCATTTACACATGATATGACTTTCTCCCTTTTCATTCTCTTCCCACAATTATCTTAAATTTCCACTTCCAGTCTATATATACTGCATTTTGGAAAATTCCCACAATTCTGTTTTCCAATTACAGAATTCTCACTTTAACTATGTCTTTTCCTTGAATAAATGAATATTTTGATAGTGATCACTACATTGAATTATTTTATCATTTCATTGGATTATTTTATTTTATTTTAAAGATGTAGGGTACAAGTAAGGATTGGGTAAATAAGTGGTCTAGGTTCAGATGAAGTTTTGGGTCTCCCATTAGACCTCATTTTGCCTGGATTATAATCAGGTATGTTTATTGATTGATGTTATATACCCTCTTCTCCCTCATCTGTCAGTGTCCTGCTACTGCCAGTCCCTTTTTTTAGTGTTATGATAGGTCGTCAGGGTCCATTTCTGGTTGAATACATGTGGTACTCCGTTCCTTGTTTCTGTGAAAGATCACAGAGTATTATAGGATTCAAATCCATTCAAGTTTCTAGAAAGTCCATAATTTTGTCCTGCTTTATGTCTGAATAATATTGCATCATGTATATGTGCCACATTTTATTTCTCATGAATATTTGCTCTTTTTATCAATCAATATTTTTTATTATGATATTGTGGGGGTACAGTTAAGGGTTAGGTATACAAATATGCTGCGTTCAGGCACCCTTGTTGATAAGAGGTGTCGCCCCGTACCCAGACAGATATTTACAGCTGTTAATCCCATCTTCCTTCCCCTCCCCACCCCATAGTTTCACACCACTGTCAGTCATTTTCTTATAGTATTATGTTGGATGTTCAAGGTCCACTATATGAATGAGAACATGT
>NW_007260304.1:49748-51527 GCF_000164805.1 Carlito syrichta
GTGGTGGAGGTTTTGTCGAAGATGAGTTGGTTGAGAAATTGAGGTTTTGCTTCTGGAATCATAATTCTATTCCATTGGTCTATATGCCTGTTCCTGTACCAATACCAAGCTGTTTAGATTATGGTAACTTTATAGTAAAGTTTGAAGTCTGGTAATGTGATACCGCCTGCTTAGGTTTTTTTGTTTGTTTGTTTGTTTTTGCTGAGGATTGTTCTGGCTATTCTTGGTCATTTGTGTTTCCATTGGAATTCCTGTGTTGTTTTTCCTAGATCTGAGAAGAATGTTGCTGGTAATTTTATGGGTATTGAATTAAATCTGTAGATTACCTTAAGTAAGATGGATATCTTCACAATGTTGATTCTTCCAATCCGTGAGCATGGGATATTTTTCCACTTGTTTGTATCATCTTTGATTTCTTTAGCAGTGTTTTGTAGTTTTCATTGTACAGGTCTTTCACGTTCCTGGTTAGGAAGATGCCAAAGTATTTCATTTTTTTGTGATTATTGTGAATGGGTTTGTGCTTTTTATTTGGGTTTCTGTTTGTTTATATTGGTAAAAAATGCGATTGTCATTTGCACATTTATTTTATATCCTGAGACTTTGCCAAAGTCCTTTATCAGTGTAAGGAGGTTTTTGACAAATTCTCTTGGGTTTTCAAGGTACACAATCATGTCATCTGCAAAGAGAGATAGATTGACTTCCTTGTTTCCTATTTGGATACCCCTGATTGCCTTCTCTTCTCTGATTGCTCTAGCCAGGACTTCCAATACTATCTTGAGCAGGAGGGGTGAGAGTGGGCATCCTTGTCTTTTTCCAGTTTTCAGGGGAAATGGTTTCAGTTTTTGTCTGTTTAGGAATATGCTGATTGTGGGTTTCTCATAGATAGCTTTTGCTATTTTGAGGTATGTTCCCTGTATGCCTAGATGTTCAAGGGTTTTTATCAAGAAGGGGTGCTGGATTTTATCAAAAGCTTTTTCTGCATCCAATCACATAATCATGTGGTTTTTGTTTTGACATCTATTGATGTGTTTAATTACATTTATGGTTTTATGAATGTTGATCCGGCCTTGCATCCCAGGGTTGAAGCCTACTTGGTCATGATGGATGATTTTTGAGATGTGTTGTTGAATTCAGTTCGCTGGGATCTTGTTGAGAATTTTCGCATCTATGTTCATCATAGATATTTGCCTGTAGCTCTATTTCTTTGTTGGTTCTTTACCTGACTTGGGTATCACTGTGATGTTAGCTTCGTAAACTGATTTGGGGAGAGTTCCATCTTTCTAAATCACCTGGAATATATTTAGTAGGATTGGTAAAAGCTCTTCCTTAAATGTCTTGTAGAATTCTGCTGAAAAGCCATCTGGTACAGGGCTTTTTTTTTTTGTAGGTAGTTTTCCTATTACGTGGTCAATTTTCTTCATTGTTATTGGTCTATTTAGGGTCTCAATTTCTTCTTGTTTCAACCTAGGCGGGTTGTGTGATGACAGAAAGCCCTCCAATTCCCAAAGGTTTTTTATTTTATTTTATTTTATTTTATTTTTTTAAATTAGGGTTTTAAAAAAAATTTTTTTAGCCAGGCTCGGTGGCTCAGCCTGTAATCCCTCGCCTCTGGGAGGCTGAGGTGAGTGGATTGCCAGAGACCATGGGTTCAAGACCCGCCTGGGCAGGTAAGACCCCATCTCTACAATAAATCAAAAATCAGCCAGGCATGGTAGCATGCACCTGTAATTCCAGCTACTCGGAAGGCTGAGGTGAAAGGATCTCTGGAGCCCAGCAGAT
>NW_007260304.1:51547-71608 GCF_000164805.1 Carlito syrichta
AAGGTTTTTTTGGATAACTGGTTGCCACATATTATACAAAGCGGGCTTGGAGAATGTGACTCACCTGTTGCAATGAACCTGTACTTTAAGTAAAAGTCTTGGTACTTTCTTTTAAATGAGGCTTTCTTTTTTCTTTTCTTTTCTTTTTTTTTTTTTTTTTGAATCATAATCTCACCCTGTTGCCCAGGCTGGAGTGCTGTGGCATGCTGACGGCCACCTCAGCCTCAACCTACTGGGCTCAGGCAATCCTTCCACCTCAGCCTTCCAAGTAGCTGGAACTACAGGTGCGTGCCACCACGCCTGGCTAATTTTTTTATTTTTATTTTTTTTTATATTTTTATTTTTTTAATAATCAATATTTTTTATTATGATATTGTGGGGTACAGTTAAGGGATAGGTATACAATACGTTTCGTTCAGGCATCCTTGTTGATAAGGGGTGTTTCCCCGTCCCCAGACAGATATTTACTACCGTTAATCCCATCTCCCTCTCCCCCATAGTTTCCCACTACTGTCACTCATTTTCTTATAATATTACATTGGATGTTCAAGGTCCACTATATGAGTGAGACCATGTGATATTCTGATCTCTGTTTCTGTGAGAGGTCACTCAGTATTATAGACTCTAGTTCCATCCAGGTTGCTGAGAAATTTATAATTTTGTTCTTTTTTATGGCTGCATAGTATTCTATCGTGTATAGGTACCAGCTTTTTTAATCCAGTCCTCTTTTGATGGACAGCATGGTAGCTTCTAGGTTCTTGCTATTGTGAACAATGCTGTGATAAGCATATGTGTGCAGGTATCATTTTTATAGAGTGATTTGAGTTCTTCAGGATATATTCCCAGTAGGGGGATTGTGGGGTCACATGGGAGGTTGATATTTAGAGCTTTTAAGAATTGCCACACTGCTTTCCACAGAGGTTGCACTAGTTTACACTCCCACCAACAGTGTAGAAGTGTTCCCTTTTCACCACACCCTCTCCAGCAGCTGTTATTTTTTGAGTTGTTGATAATTGCCACTGTGACTGGAGTTAGGGGGTATCTCAGTGTGGTTTTGATTTGCATCTCCCTGATGATTAGTGAGGTTGAACATTTCTTCATGTGTCTGTTGGTCTCTTGGATGTCTTCCTTTGTAAAGTGTCTGTTCATATCTTTTGCCCATTTTATAATGGGGTTGTTTGTTTTTTTCTTTTCAGCATATTTGAGTTCCTTGCAGATCCAAGATGTTAAGCCTCTGTCAGATCTGGTGTTGGCAAATACTTTTTCGCAGTCTGTGGGCTGTCTCCCTGCTCTCTTGATGGTTTCTTTGGCTTTGCAGAAGTTTATCAGTTTAATAAGGTCCCACTTGTCTATCTTCTCTCTTACGACCTGTGGGTTTCAAGTTTTGTTCAGGAATTGGATGCCAGTTCCAATTTCCATGAGGGTATGTTCTTCATTTTCTAAGGTTCTTATGGTTTGAGGTTTTACATTTAGGTCTCTGATTCACTTGGAGTTAATTTTTGTGTATGGGGATAGATAGGGGTCCTGTTTCAATCTTCTGCATGTGGTCAGCCAGTTTTCCCAGCACCATTTACTGAATAGGTTCTCCTCTCCCCAGTGGTAGGTGGTGGAGGCTTTGTCGAAGATGAGTTGGTTGAGAAATTAAAGTTTTGCTTCTGGAATCTCAATTCTATTCCATTGATCTATATGCCTGTTCCTGTACCAATACTAAGCTGTTTAGATTATGGTAGCTTTATAGTAAAGTTTGAAGTCTGGTAATGTGATACTACCTGCTTTGATTTTTTTCTGCTGAGGATCGTTCTGACTAATCTTAGTTGTTTGTGTTTCCATATGAATTTCTCTATTGTTTTTTCTAGGTCTGAGAAGAATGCTGCTGGTAGTTTGATGGGTATTGCATTGAATTTGTAGATTGCCTTAGGTAAGATGGAAATCTTCACAATGTTGATTCTTCCAATCCATGAGCATGGGATATTTTTCCACTTGTTTGTATCATCTTTGATTTCTTTGAGCAGTGTTTTGTAGTTTTCATTGTAAAGGTCTTTCAGTTCTCTGGTTAGGAAGATGCCAAGGTATTTCTTTTTTTATGTGTGGCTATTGTTAATAGAATTGAGATTTTTATTTGGGTTTCTGTTTGTTTATTATTGGTGTAAAGAAATACACCAATAGCCACTCTTATTTTGCACACTTATTTTGTATCCTGAGACTTTGCCAAACGCTTTATCAGTGTAAGGAGGTTTTTGACAGATTATCTTGGGTTTTCAAGGTACACAATCATATCATCTGCAAGGAGAGGTAATTTGACTTCCTCTTTTCCTATTTGGATATTGATTGCCTTCTCTTCTCTGATTGCTCTAGCCAGGAATTCCAATGCTATGTTGAACAGGAGGGGTGAGAGTGGGCATCCTTGTCTTGTTCCGATTTTCAGGGGAAATGGTTCCAATTTTTGTTCATTTAGGAGTATACTGGCTGTGGGTTTCTGATAGATGGTTTTTACTATTTTGAGGTATGTTCCCCGTATGCCTAGATGTTCAAGCGCTTTTATCAAGAAGGAGTGCTGGATTTTATCAAAAGCTTCTTCTGCATCTAATGATATAATAATGTGGGGGTTTTTTAATACATCTGTTGATGTATTTAATTACATTTATGGTTTTACGAATTTTGAACCAGGCTTGCATCCCAGGTATGAAGCCTACTTGGTCATGATGGATAACTTTTGAGATGTATTGTTTAATCCAGTTTGTTGGGATCTTGTTGAGAATTTTCGCATCTATGTTCATCAAAGATATTGGCCTGTAGTTCCCTTTCTTTGTTGGATCTTTACCTGGCTTGGGTATCAATGTGATGCTCACTTCGTAAAATGATTTGGGGAGAGTGCCATCTTTCTTAATCGCCTGGAATACCTTCAGTATGATTGGTATCAGCTCCTCCTTAAATGTCTTGTAGAATTCTGCTGGAAAGCTATCTGGACCAGGGCTTTTTTTGTAAGTAGTTTTCTTATTATGTAGTCAATTTCCTTGAATGTTATTGATCTAATTAGGGTCTCAATTTCTTCTTGTTTCAACCTAGGTAGATTGTGTGATGTCAGAAAGTCCTCCATTTCCTTATGGTTATCAAGTTTGTTTCCATGCAAATGTACGTAGTAGTGTCTAATTATCTTTTGCACTTCTTCAGGGTCAGATGTCACTTCATCTTTTGTGTTTCTGATTGTGCATATTTGGGTTTTTTCTCTTTTTTTCTTGGTCAGTCTAGCTAGGGGACCATCGATCTTGTTTATCCTTTTGAAGAACCAGCTTTTTGTTTCATTGATTTTTTTATATTATCTTTTTGCCTTCTATGTCCTGGATTTGGGCTTTTATTTTGGTGATCTGGATTCTTGTGCTGAAATTAGGGTTTTTGTGGTCTTGCTTTTCCAGCTTCCTTAGGTGGCTTGTTAGGCTGTTAATTTGTGATCCTTCCATTTTCTTCATGTACGTTTGTAGGAATATAAATTCCCCTCTAACTACAGCATTCATGGCGTCTCAGAGATTTTGGTAAGATGTATCTTCATTTTCATTTGTTTCCAGGTATCTTTTGATATCTGTTTTTATTTCATCATTGACCCCGGAGTTGTTTAGCATCACGCTGTTTAGTGTTCATGCCTTTGTGTGTTTAGGGGGACCTTGTTGGTGTTAATGTTTATTTTTATTCCACTATGATCCAAGAAGTTGCATGGTAAAATTTCAGTCCTTATAAATTTGCTTACGTTGATTTATGGCCGATTTGTGGTCAATCTTAGAATACATTCCATGTGGTGATGAGTAGAATGTGTACTCTGTGGTCTTTGAATGGACTGTTCTGTAGGTATCAATTAAGTCCATTTGGTCAAGAGTCACATTGAGGTTCCAGATCTCATTGTTGTTTTTTTGTCCTGATGATCTGTCTAGAGTTGTGAGTGGGGTATTAAAGTCCCCAGTTATGATCGTGTTAGAGTCAATAACTTTCTTTAGTTTTCCTAGAAGTTGCTTTATGAAAGTTGGCGCACCTATGTTGGGTGCATATATGCTTAGGATAGATATTTCTTGTTGATGGTGTGAACCTTTTAACATTATGTAGTGGCCCTCTGTATTTTTTTTAATTTTTGATAGCTTATATGGTATTTTGTCTGAAATTAGGATCGTGACTCCTCCTTTCTTTTGTGTTCCATTCACCTGAAAATTTGTTTCCCATCCTCTTACTTTGAGTCTGTGCATGTCCTTTCTAGTGAAATGGGTCTCTTGAAGGCAGTATATTATTGCCTAGCGATATTTTATCCATTTTGCCATTCTATGTCTTTTCAGTGGTGCATTTAGTCTATTCACATTCAGGCTAATTATTGAAATATGAGAGTTCATCCCTATCATAGAGTTCTTATAGAGTTGTTCTTCCACTTGGTTTTTTTGTCTTTCTTTTGGTTTTGGTGTTGGTTCGTGTGTATTTTATTCTTTTTCCTGTACTCTTGTGAAGAACGTTGTTCTTTTTTCCTTTTCTTCTGTGTTTAGTACTTTCTTAAGTGTTTCTTGTTGAGGTGGTTTGGTTGCAGCATAAGTTCTTAGGGATTGGATATCTGGAGAAGATTTTAATTCTCCCTTGCTGATGAAGCTTAACTTGGCTAGGTAGATTATTCTTGGTTGAAATTGTTTCTCTTTTAATACTTTGAAGATAGGGCTCCAAGCTCTAATAGCCTGCAAGTTTTCTGTAGATAAATCTGCTGCTATTCTAGTTGGTCTTCCATGGTAGGTGATCTGGCCTTTTTCTCTTGCTGCCTTTAGGATTTTTTCTTTTATGCCTACTTTGTTTAGGCTATTTATTATGTGTCTAGGAGTTGGTCTTCTCATTTGTTGTCTTGCAGGGGTTCTCTGACTCTCTTGTGTTTGAATTTTTGCATCACTGATTAGATAAGGGAAGTTTTCTTGAATGATCTCATGGATAGTTCGTCCAGTGTGGTCTCTCTCTCTCTCTCTCTCTCTCTCTCTCTTTCTGCCTCAGGAAGGCCAATTACTCTTAGGTTCAGTCTCTTGAAGTAATCACTCATCTCTTGAAGGTTTTGTTCTGTCTTTTTAAGCTTGTTTTCTATGTTTTTAAGAGTTTGGCTTAGTTCTATATTTTGGTCCTCAAGCTCTGATTCTTTCTTCTGCTGAACTAATTCTGCTTTCCATACTTATCAGTTTGTTATTTATTTCATTCACAGTATTCTTTATTACTGTTATCTCAGATATCAGCTCCTTCCTAGTTTCTTCTTGCCTCTCCTCAGTTCTTTTTAATGTCTCCATTAATGTCTTGATATCTAGGTTTGTAGTTTGGGAGCAGTCATTCTGGGGGCTCTTCATTATTTGCATTCCAAAGTCAGTTTTCTCAGTGTCTTCCTTCCCAGTGGTCTGGGAGAGACCCATATTCTTCTTTTGGTTTTTCTTCATTTGTGTAGATTTTTCTCTCTCTCCTCTTTTCCCTCCCCTTCTTTAATTGTGTTTTTCAGGGAAGGTGGGTTTGCTTTTGTTTCACTTGTACAATCTCCTATTCTTCCTTATGAGGGTCCTCTGGCTTTGTTCACTTTTGAGGTTTGGAATGTGGGCTGTGGGCTGTACTTTTTGAAGTTTTGAGGTTTAATTGAGGGTGAAACTGTGATTCAGAATCTATATGCTGATTCCAGCATCCACCAAAAGGTGTATGAGCACGCTGGAACCTATCTCCCACTGCCTTACAATCTGTCTGTGCAGTCGTATGTAGGTTTGGTCCCTGGATCAAAAGGAGGTACAAAAGAAGAAAATAATGGAGGAAGGGGGGTTCAATAGGAAGTTAGAAAGAGAGGAGAGTGAGAGGGTAAACAGTCATACACACCAACTAACAGGTGAAAAAGAGACACAAGGCCGAAGAGAAGTGAAAAAAACATGTGAGCCAAATTCCCTAAAGGATACTGGTAGCTACACAGAGACAAACCAATAAAATCATGAAACAGACAGTGTAAGTCAGAAGCGAACAAAAGTGAGCAAAACAGACAGTCAAAATGATAAAATCAAAAGCCAAAATAAGAAATCAGACTAGCTCTGGAATTTTTCCTGAGTGTCTAAAGTATTTTCAGCTCTAATCTCCAGCCTCTCCCCTTTGTTTTCCTTGAAGGCAGCTAGATTTACTGGCAGCTTGGGTTTGTTTTGTTTTGCTTTGCTTTTAGCCTGCTACCTGGGAGGTCTGCGACATTGCCTTTGTCTGATTCAGCAGGGGAGGGGATTTGTCTCCTGTTTAGCAATGTTACCTTAGGAACCGAGGTGGAAGCTACTGATAGGTGGGCGGGGCAATGCAAATCTCTGCCTGGAGAATGGCCGAGGTGGCAGCTTCATTTTCATGGATCTTTTCTTTCTCCACTCATCTGGGTCCCTGTGTGATCCTCTGTGATGGACTGTGCTGGAGTGGGAGGCACCAGGGATCAGCTGCACAACTGGGCGCTGGACCCAGGGTGCTGGGGTGGAGGAGGGGGTCAGGAGTTCCCTCCTCTGGAGCTGAGAGCCTCCAATTAGCACCTCCTTAGATATGCTGTTCCCTTACACAAGCATGGGATCACGTGCTGAGTGCCTCAACCAGGGTAGGCCCAGAGTCCAGAGCTCCAAAGCTCCAAAGGCCAGGCAGTGGGTGGCAAGATTGGCTCTGGGTCCTTCACAGGGTACTTCAGCCAGAAATGGCACCGGTATCTCTGAGGGGCGGGTGTCCAGAGCCTCCTTGGGTGACCAGCAGCTTGGTGCTGGGTGCTGGGCGAGACGATGTAGCCAGGGAGGGAGGCGAGACCCGGGACTCCCACACAGGCAGGAGTTATATATAGTGCAGCAGCAGCAGACGGGGGCTGCATGGAACAGAGGATCCCCGGGCCTCGGACCAGTGCAGTTGGCAGTGGGTGGGAGGGTGGGGGAAGAAAAGTAAGAGTCTTTTTGGGAACTCAAGTTTGGAGAATCTCACAAATCCTCCTATGCCGTTGCCATCTTGGCTTCTTCCTGCTTTCACATCTTTAGGTATTTATTATAACCAGCAACAACCATCCCACTCCTGGTCCCAAGTTTATTTAAATTTTCATTTGTTTGTTTTGTAATGGCAGACTATCATAAAACAGGCCATTTCAATAGAAAAGAAATGGTCTAGGATCATGGGACCCACAACTTGTAAGGGTCCTCTTGCCATATCATGTTATGGCAGGAGATGAGAGGATGAGAAAGAGAAAGTACAAAACTCAATTTTATGACAACAACATGAGTCCACCCACAATGGTGGATGACCCATAATCTAGTCACCTCTTAAAGGCCACACCTTCAGCACAATTGCATTTGGAGTTAAATTTCAGACACATGAACCATGGGGGACACATGCAAACCACAGCATAAATATGCCATGGGCTATTATTTCCCAATTTTAAAAAATGCAATTCTGAAAAATAATGAATGAACATTGAAGACATTATACTAAATGAGGTAAGCCAGATACAAAATTAACAAATATATGATTCCTCTTGTGTGGTGTACCTGGAATAGTCAAACTCATAAAGAAGGAAGTAGATTGGTGGCCACAAGAGACAGGGGAAAGGGGGGGAATGCAAAATTACTATTTATTTGGTACAGAGTTTCTGTTGGAAATGATTAGAAGTTCTGAAGGTGGATGGGGGTGATGGTTGCAAAGCAATGTGAATGCACTTAATGTCACTAAACTATACACTTAAAATGGGTTGTGATGGTAGGTTTATATTATGTGTATGACAATTAAGTTTGTGAGCTCATTCTAGAAAAAGTGCTACACACATCATTGCTGAATAGCACTACCATTACCATCAGTTATTGGGGGCCAGGTCAGATGAGTAGGGACAGTATTCTAATACAATTATTTGTACAATGTTGCCAAAATAAGCACACTTTGACAAGTTCATAAACATAATTTTCAGATCTCAGTAATGATGACAGCTCTGATGGCCATTCCAGAGAGAGTTCCAAATTTGCATTGATGGGGGAACTAGGCACTGGCACCGGTGCATACTTCACAATGGGAGTACTTCAAAGGTGACCATAGTGACATACAGTAAGGAGATATGTAGCACTTTTTCTCAGACAGTTTATGAACCTAATTATTAGCCCTTGTATTTACAATACTAAAAATGTACATGCTAGGCTGAGCATGGTGGCTCACACTTGTAATCCCAGCACTTTGGGAGACTGAGGTGAGAGGATTGCCTTAGCCCATCAGGTCGAGGCTGGGGTGGCCATAAGTGTGCCACAACCCTCAAGCCTGAGTGACAGAGTGAGACTCCAACTCATAAAAACAAATAAATTATAAGCTAGACTGGGCACAGTGGCTCAAACCTGTAATCCTAGCACTTTGGGAGGCCAAGGTGAGAGGATTGTTTGAACCCAGGAATTTAAGAACAGGCTGGGAAGTGTAGCAAGACCTAGTCTCTTCCAAATTCAAAAAATAAGCTAAGCATGGTGGCTCACATCAGTAGCCCCAGCTACTAGGGATGCTGAGGCAGAAGGATACCTGAGCTCAGGAGGTTGAGGCTGTGGTGAGCCATGATCCTGTCACTGCATTTAAGTCTGGGAGACAGAGTGCCCCAAAATAAAAATAAATAAATAGCTGAGCATAGTGACTCACACCTGTAATCCCAGCATTTTGGGAGACCAAGGCAAGAGGAATGCTTAAGCCCAAGGGTCCTAGACCACACAGGGCAACATAGGAAGCCAGGTGTGGTGGTACACATCTGTAGGTCCAGCTACACAGGAGGCTGAGAAAAGAGGATTTCTTGAACCCAGGAGTTTATGGCTGCAATGAGATATGATCATGCCACTGCACTCCAGCCTGGGCAACAGAGTAACATCCTGTCCCAAAAAATAAAAAATAATAATAATGAAATAGTAAATAAATAAGTAGGCACAGTATAGAATTATCTACTCACAACTGTGCCTTGAAGGTTGAAAGGGTAAACTTAGGCAAGGGTGGCTGCTGCTGGGGCCTTGGGAATAATGCAAGATTGCAACCAAGTAAGAAGCAGAAGGAAGTAAAGTTTATTATTCACCTTTCATAGATTGAAAAGCAGGCCAACACTCAGAGGCAAGTGTGACCTCGAGAGGCTGAGAACTGGGAACATTTAAGAGCCTTTGGGATCAAGGAGGTTTGTGCCCAGAGAGGTCTCGGTCAAAAGGGATGTCCAGGGCTGTTTGATGTTGATTGAAGCCTCATGAGTCTTAGATCTTGATATCATCATACATTAGCATATCATGTCCTTGAGTGGTGGCTAGATTGGAGGAGAGGAGGGAAGAGGCTTTTCCTCGAGAGACCTGTCAGATGTTTCCCATTCACAAGCTCCTTAGCTAAAAGGTGGTCTTATTATCATTTCTATGGTTTCAGTCAGCTAAGAGGCCTGAAGATTTCTTAGAGATTACTCAGTTAAACCATGAAGTGAAAGCTTGAGCTGTCCTTGTCTTGCATCTGATGGGAATTATCTCAGGAGTTGGGGTAGGCTGCCAGCTTGGCTGGCAGCAGAATGCCTAAACGGTTCCTAAAAACTGCCTATTGGAAAGTTATCTATCTATGTCTAACCCGTGCTAGATTCAAAGTGGGCAAGTCTGAGCAAAAATGGTTATGCTGAGGCAAAAGTTTATTCTAAGTGTTTCAGGGTCCCTCCCTTCAGGGAAACATTTGATTTCCCAGCAAGCAAGGAAGGGGTGGTGTGGTTAGGGGTTTGGAAAGAATGCCGACACCCACTATGGAAACAGAAGGAAAGAGAGGACCAGGATATTCAGTTAAAGCTGAGCAGGTAGCCCCAGGATCAATGATGAGTGAAATATGTCTACCAGCAATAGAGATTTTCACTCTGCCTTCAGATGGCTGCATGAAGTGCTCAGGGGAGCATGGGGCAACTGAGCCAGAAGTGTGTCAATCAGATAGGTCAGTTTGAAGCAGACCCAACAGGTCCAGCTTACAGACTGACCTGGCCTTCCTGCACATGGCTGGTACCCGAGAAACCCTAGTTTGATAGTTTGGCAGCTGTCCTGGTGGTTGGGGAATGTGCCTCTCTCCGGCCGGGTTAACGTGGCAATCCCTTCCCCAATGTCCGACTTGCCTGCACTTGTGGCATGGGGTGGAATGTGGCAGCTTGGTGCAGTCTCTAGCCTGGTGACCAGATTGACGATGCTTGAAACAGATCCCCAGTGGCGGCTGCTATCCACACTTTTGTTGCCAGATCTCCCAGGAATGAAGTCTCTATTTCGGTTTTTCCTTTTCGAAGCTCTGGTTAGGGCTGAGGCTATAAGCTGGAAGGCCTAAATTTTAGCTTTCCTGTCCTCCCTTCATTACTCCTTTCAATTTTTTTTTTTCTGAGTTGGAGTCTCACTCTTTTGCCCAGGCTGGAGTGCAGTGGCACACGGGCTAATGACCTGCTAGGATCTGGCGATCCTTCTGCCTCAGCCTTCTGATAATAATGCCCAGCTATTATTTATTTTACTGTAGAGACCAGGTCTTTCCAAGTTCAGCGGGCTGATCTCAAACTCACGGACTCAAGCAATCCACTCACCTCAGCCTCCCAAAGTGTTGGGATGACAGGATGTGCCACTGAGCCCAGCCCCTCCTTTCAATTATTAAAGACTTTGTGGACCAGGCACTGTGGCTCTAGCCTGTCATCCCAGCAATTTGGGAGGCTGAGGGGAAAAGATTGCCCAAGCCCAGGATTTGAGACCAGCCTGGTCAACTTGGCAAGATCTCTTCTCTATAATAAATCCAAAAATTAGCCAGGTGTGGTAGCAAACAACTGTAGTTCCAACTACTTGGATGTCTGAGGTGGAGGGATCACCTGAACCTAGCAGGTCGAGGCTATGGTGGCCATGAGCATGCCACTGTACTCCAGCCGGGGTGACAGAGTGGACTCCAACTCAAAAAAAAACCCAAAACATAAAAAAGACTTTGTATGCCAGGTCCAAGAACTCAGATTGAGGGAGTAGGGGTCCTTTCTCCAATGTCTGGAGCTTTCGTTTAATATCTGGAGCCAACTAGGAAATAAAATGCAGAGCTAAAGTGGATTGTCCTTCTGGAATATCTGGATTTAGATTAGTATAGTAAGTATATATGCAAGCTAAAAAGGCAGTCGATTTTCATCAAACCGTTGGGCAAGTTCTTTGACAGTATCATAGTTTTTTTTGCTTTTTTGTTTTTTTGTGTTTTTTTGTTTGTTTGTTTTTAATTATTTATTTATTTTTATTATGAAGTTGGGGGGTACAGTTAAGGGTTAGGTATACAATTGCGTTTCATTCAGGCACCCTGTTGATATGGGGTGTTTCCCCATTCCCAGACAGATATTTGCTACTGTTAATCCCATCTCCCTCCCCCCACCGTAGTTTCTCATTTTCGTATAGTATTGCATTGGATGTTTAAGGTCCATTATATGAGTGAGAACATGTGATACTCGGATCTTTGTTTCTGTGAGAAGTCACTCAGTATTATAGACTCTAGTTCCATCCAGGTTGCTGTGAAATTCATGATTTTGTTCTTTTTTATGGCTGCGTAATATTCCATCATGTATATGTACCACATTTTTTTAATCCAGTCCTCTTTTGACGGGCAGCATGGCTGTTTCCAGGTTCTTGCCATTGTGAACAACGCTGCGATAAACATGCGTGTGCAGGTATCTTTTTTATAGAGTGATTTGTGTTCTTCAGGATATAGTCCCAGTAGGGGAATTGCGGGGTCATATGGGAGGTTGGTATTTAGAGCTTTTAGGAATCACCACACTGCTTTCCACAGAGGTTGCACTAGTTTACACTCCCACCAACAGTGTAGAAGTGTTCCCTTTTCAAAACCACACTGAGATACCACCTAACCCCAGTCAGAATGGCAATTATCAACAAGTCAAAAAAATAACAGCTGCTGGAGTTTTCTGTTTAATAATGGCCTTTTGCATGCCATGCATTAGGCAAAAAATAAAATGATTCTGCTTTTCTGTGGCAGGGGAGTTAGATTGATAATTCTTGTTAGAATCTGTTCTCGGGATGGCTATTACAGCCAGGGAAAGCTGACCAGGCTGAGTGTGGATAAACTCAACTGCAACTTCTTGGGGTTTGGCAAAAGTCCGGTTGATGAACTCCTCATGGTTGGTGTTGGTGGTCAAAATGACCCAAATATCTCTTCATGTGAGATCATACAAAAGGGAGAGGTATTGAAATTCCTTAGCAAACTTGGTTGTATCTAACAAAGGTATTTCTCCAGAATTTTCTGGATTCTTTTTTTGCTCTTGGGAAGTCCAGTCCAGCTGAGATTCTTGTTCATTAAAGGGTAATTTACAGTTTCTGTAGTAGTTTGATGATCATTTTCAATTTACTCCTATTTTTCACTTTATCATGATCAACATGTTAAGTTTGTTTGGGACTTTTCATTCTGTTTGGTTTTTTATTTATTTACTTATTTGCTTGCTTATATATTTATTTATTTAGAGTCAGATTCTCACTCTGCAGCCCAGGCTGGAGTGCAGTGGCACAATCATGGCTACCGCAGCCTCGACCTGCTGGGCTCAGGCGATCCTTCTGCCTCAGCCTTCCAAGTAACTGGAACTATAGGCATGCACCATCATCCCCTGGATATTCTTTTTTCTTTTTTGTAGAGAGGAGGTTTTGCCAAGTTGCCAGGCTGGTCTCTGACACTGAACTCTGGATCAAGCAATTTTCTCACCTCCACCTCCCCAAGTGCTGAGATTGCAGGTATGAGTCACCATGTCTGATGTCTGACTAAATTCATTTTTAAACTCATGTTCTTTCATTGTTTCTGCAGAAATTTCAGCCATTATCTTTTCTTGTATTGTATAACATCATTCTCACTTCTCTCATTCTGAAATGAACACAGATATGTTTACTCTTCTCATTCCATTTTCTGTGTGTTTTAATATTCTCTCTCTCTCTCTCTCTCTCTCTCTCTCTCTCTCTCTCTCTCTCTTTTGAGTTGGAGTCTCACTGCATCACACATGCTGGAGTGCAGTGGTATGCTCACGGCCACCCCAGCATCAACCCACTGGACTCAGGTGATCCTACCACCTCAGTCTTCCAAGTACCCAGAAGTATGGGCGTACACTACCATGCCCGGCTAATTTTTTCTGATTTATTGTGGAGGTGAGGTCTCGCCAAGTTGCCCCGGCTGGTCATGAACCTGTGGGCTCCGGCAATCCTCTCACATTGGCCACCCAAAGTGTGTTTTAATATTTTTTATTGTTCAATTTCCGGTCTCCCTATAAGGCATTCTGGAAATTTCAATAAATATTTTATTTCAATTTATATATTTACCGTTTCACTTGTCCTGCTATCAATTAAGTTACTTTTTTAAATTAAATTAAGTTAATTTTAATGTCATTGCATAAATTTACTATTTTTCCTTCACAATATGGATATAATTCCTTTCAATAACTGCCCACTTTTCTCTAATAAACTCTTTTCTGCCCATTCTTGTTGACAACTCTCCTCCCACACACCTGACCTGAGCTCCTCCCATGACCTGGGTAACACTGACCTCAACAACCACTCTGAGGAGTGAGGTTCATGACAACGTGTCCCAAACTAGAAAACAGCCTGGTGGAAGTGTCATTACTTCCCCAGGTCATACACAGGAGATGATAATCAGAAATGAAATAGAAACCAGCCGCCCAGCCCACCCCCAAATCAGAAAACAACCTAATCAACGGATCTGAAAACCTTGACTATGGATTGAAGTGCAGCCTGATGGACAAGGACACCAGGGGACTGAGGAAGCAGGAAGGACTCAGAGGCTTGTTCTCAGGGGGGTGGGGATGGGCACTGCTGGACAAAAAAGACAAAAAGGGAAAGTACTAGAAAGGAAATATTTGGTGAAAGAAAAGACACTCTAGGGACCAAAAAGTATGCTTTTTTCTTTGTATTTTCTGTATGTCTCCTTGTACTCTTTGCCACGTGCAGCTCAGAGTGACCTGCACCCTCAGGTGATGAGCGGGTCTCTGCTGAACTGAGTCACTACTGGGCAGTGTGAACCTGCGTCTTCTCTGAAGCATCTCCAGGGCTGTGTAGTTAATTGGCCATGGTGAGGACCTCCACAAGGATGTGGTGGTTAACGGGCTGAAGGTGAAGGGGATCCCATGGGAGGCTCTAGAGGGAAGGAAAAGCCCTCGGTCCCCCTCACCTGGAAGGGACTGACACAGGAAGGCACTGGGTCTATTTGCTGCTATATCCTGGCCCTTGGTGACATGAGGATAGATCAGACAGACAGTGTCCAGGGGTCAGAAGAGACCCCACTTCTGGGTTAAATGTCTGCAGAGAGCCTGGAGTCAATCCCAGTCCATGCCCTGGGGAAACAAAAGTCAATCTTCTAGAAAGGCCAGTTCCCCTTCCTGTGGGCCTAAGGATGTGACAATCCCATGACAAGGAGGACCCAGCCTCTGCGTGGCCACACCCTGTGTGTCTGTCTGTTTTTCAGGCACAGCGGACTCCTCCATCAGCACAGCTGGGACCAGTGGGAGGAGACACCATGATCCTGACCCTCCCAGCCCTGCTCTGCCACGGTGACATTTGAAGAGAGGGAGGGGAGACCCTGGTCTGGGAGGGATCCCACCCCACTGCCAGGCCCTGGTCCATGAGGAGACCCTGGGGGCTCAGGAGGCCACCAGGGAGAAGAGGACTTGCTCAGAGTAGAGGACAAATCTCAAGGGAACTCTTTTCCAGGGCTAAGTCTGGGACCCAGGACCCGAGCACAGGCAGGTGAGTCTGTTTCCAGCTTCCCAGGTCCTTTCTCCTCACTAGGACCAGGGATAACCCCATGAGCAGCTGGGGATGGAGAACAGCAGTTCTGGGTTGCTCAGTGGGGATATCTGTAGAGTCCTGGGCTGAGAGCAGGGATCTGAGGGGCAGAGATGTTGTGGGTCCCAGGCTCTAACTTTCTTCCAGGGGCCCCTCCCAAACCTACCCTCTGGACTGAGCCAGGCCATGTGATCACCCTGGGGAGCCCCATGACCATGTGGTGTCAGGGGACCCCAGAGGCCCAGGAGTACTATCTGAAGAAAGAGAGAAGCTCTGAGTTCCAGCACATGCAGATGACACAGGAACCTGGAACAAGAGCAAGTTCTACATCTCTTCCATGACAAGGCATCACACAGGAAAATATTGCTGTTACTATTACAACATCACACTACAGTGACCCTCTGGAGCTGGTGGTGACAGGTGAGAGGACACTCAGGCATCCCAACCCCAGACTCGCCTCTCAGGGGTGTCTCCCACCCCACAGACCAGCCCTGGGGGGATCATATGGAAGGTGTGATCCCCATTTAACACAGTGACTTCTTCTCCCCTAGGAGTCCTCGGAAAACCCACCCTCTTAGCCCTGCCCAGCCCTGTCGTGACATCAGGAGGGAAGGTGACCCTCCAGTGTGGCTCTTGGAGGAGATTTGAAAAGTTCATTCTGATTCAGGAAGGTGAACACAAGCACTCCTGGTCCCTGAACTCACAGCAACAACACGATGGGCGTTTCAATGCCTGATTCTCTGTGGGTCCAGTGAACCCCGGCCACAGGTGGACATTCAGATGTTATGGCTCTTTTAGGAATGATTCCCAGGTGTGGTCGGAACCAAGTGATCCTCTGGACATCCTGATCCCAAGTGAGGAAATGACGACTTTCTCTTACACCATTTTAGGGACCAGACAAGTTGTTAGGAGTTTGATTGACAGCTGACCATGGTGAGGCCCCTACAATGCTGTGTTGATGGACGAACTGAGGAGTGAAGGAGACCCCATGGGTGACTCTAGAGGGAAGGAGGAGCCCTGGGTCACACTCACCTGAAAGGGGCCAACTCAGGAAGACCCAGGGTCTAGTGGCTGCTACATCCTGGTTACTGTGAGATGAGGACAGATCAGGCAGACAGAGGCCAGGAGTCGGGGGGGTGGTATGTGTCATAAATGTTCTTAGACATTCCAGGTGACAAGAAGAAGCTTTGGGGTCAGAGACACAGAGTGTGAGAGACAGTGAGACCTGTAGGGCCAGGACAGAGAAGGGAGCATGTGGGCAGAACCATCCCTGCCACCCCAGTTCCTCTTTCCCTCCAGGAGTGTCTAGGAAGCCCTCCCTCCTGGCCCAACAGGGCCCTTTCATGGCCCTTGGCTCTTGCCTAACACTCAAGTGTCACTCTGATGTCACCTACGACAAGTTCGCCCTGTCCACGAAGGGGCAACAATACCTCACCCAACACCCTGGCAGACAGCCCCAGGCTGGGATCTCTCAGGCCGACTTCCCCCTGGGCCCTGTGAGTGACTCCCATGGGGGTCAGTACAGATGCTATGGTGGACACAACCTCTCCTCCCAGTGGTCGGCCCCCAGCGACCCCCTGGACATCCTGATCTCAGGTGAGGAGACCAACGGCTTGAGTCAGGGCTCCAGACTCTGCACAAGCCCTGCTGGGGGAGCCCCAGGTGGTGATAGTTGGGGTGAAGGGTGAGGAATTCCAGGGAGGAGGAGACAGAGAGGGGGGCTGCAGGAGGAGAGAGACTCAGAGACCACAAGAGACCGAGAGATTGAGGGTCCCCAGAGAGAGGGTCTTGGGAGATCTTGGCTCAGAACGAGGTGGGGCAGCCCCTCAACCTCCTCTTCTCTCTAGGACGGCTCTCTGACAGACCCTTCCCCTTGGTGGAGCCGGTCCCCATGGTGACCTCAGGAGAGAATGTGACCCTGCTGTGTCAGTCACGGAACCCAAGGCACACATTCTTTCTGGCAAGGAGGGGTCAACCGGTCCCCTCCTGCGTCTAAGTTTAAAGATTCAAGCTCAGCAGTACCAGGGCGAGTTCACCATGAGTCCTGTGACCTCAGCCCATGGGGGTACCTCCAGGTGCTACAGCTCACTCAGTACCTCCTCCTACCTGTTATCACACCCCAGTAACCTCCTAGAGCTGGTGGTCTCAGGTAAAGTCCCCCGGCCCTGTGTTCTCTGAACTCAAAGGGTCAGCTCAGATTCCTGACCCTTGGAGAGTTCTGGGACAGTAAATGATGAGGGAATTTAAGCGGGTGTGTCTGTAGGGGAGGGTCCAGACCATGAAAGGGTGGACATATTTGGAGACCTCCAACCCCTGGTTTCAGTGCAGAGCAGAGAGCATAGAAGGCTGGGAGGAGACATCGGTGGTACTTGCGGATCATATGATTAGTCTGAAGGAGTAGACAGAGTCCAATATCCTACCTTGGAAGAAGTGTGATGAGTAGATGGAGGAGAATGGGCCAGGTCAGCAGTATTTGCGGTTCAGCTCTGATATGAATTCATGGAAGATACTGGAACTGAAGGAGGAGAAAGAGGCTAGGTGAGGTGGAGTGAAGACAGATGGACATTCTCTTGGCAGCCCTTCTTCCTCATTTCCAAGAGACCCTGAAAATAGAGTCCCTCACCCACACATGAGGGGGTCCCTGAGCCCTCTCAGGACAGGGCAAGTGTCTGCTCCAACCTCGGTGGGATCTCACTGTGCTGAGGGTGGAGCCCACGTCAGACATGCTCCTTCACAGAGAAGCCGCCCTCCTATGCTCACCGGGTGACCTCTATACTCAGGGCCCTTCCTAGCTTGAGGATGGCTCGTGCCCCTGCTCCATGGGGCAAGTTAAATATTATCCACAGCAGGTCTTGTTTACAATCCATTTGTACACTGCATTCTCTATATGACATTGTCTCATGTTGCTCATTATAGAATATTTATATTTATTATTTAAAAATAAGTAGTTCAGAGACGGGGCAAGATGGCGATGGCATAGGTGAACTGGTGAGATTCTCTGAACGGACCAAGACTGCATACTGTTGAATAGACAGACTGTAAAGCAGAGGGAAAAGTGAACAAAACCAGAAGACCCTCATAAGGACGAACAGGTCATTGCAGAAGAGAAATAAAAGCAACCCCACCTTCCCTCAAAAACAGACTTGAAGAGGGGGAGGGAAAAGGGGAGAGGGAGAAAAATCTACAGAAATGAAGAAAAACCAAAAGAAGAGTATGGGTCTCTCCCAGACGCATCGGAGAGCAGACACTGAGAAAACTGACTTTGGAATACAAACAATGAAAAGTCCCCAGAATGAAGGGTCTCAAAATGCAAATGTAGATATCAAAACAATAATGGAGAGATTAAAAAGAATTGAGGAGACACAAGAAGAAACTAGGAAGGAGCTGATATCTGAGATAACAGAAATAAAGAATACTGTGAATGAAATAAATAACAAATTGATAAGCATGGAAAGCAGAATTACCCAAGCAGAAGAAAGAATCTCAGAGCTTGAGGACCAAAATATAGAAATACCCCAAACTCTTAAAAACACAGAAAATAAGCTAAAAAAGACAGAACAAAACCTTCAAGAGATGAGTGACTACCTCAAGAGGCCTAACCTAAGAATAATCGGACTCCCTGAGGCAGAAAGAGAAACAGAGACCACATTGGAACAAACTTTCCACGAGATCATTCAAGAAAATTTCCCTTATCTAATCAGTGATACAAAAATTCAAACACAAGAGATTCAGAGAACCCCTGCAAGACAACAAACGAGAAGACCAACTCCCAGACACATAATAATTCGCCTAAACAAAGTAACTATGAAAGGAAAAATCCTAAAGGCAGCAAGAGAAAAAGGCCAGATCACCCACCATGGAAGACCAATCAGAATAGCAGCAGATTTATCTGCAGAAACCCTGCAGGCTAGGAGAGCTTGGAGCCCTATCTTCAAAGTCCTAGAGGATAAACAATTTCAACCAAGAATAACCTACCCGGCCAAGCTAAGCTTCATCAGTGAGGGAGAATTAAAATCTTTCCCAGATATCCAATCCCTAAGAACGTATGCAGCCACAAAACCATCTCTACATGAAACACTTAAGAAAGTACTAAACACAGAAGAAAAGGAAAAAAGAACAACATTCTTCACAAGAGTACAGGGAAAAGAATAAAATATAACCAACCCCAAAACCAAAAGAAAGACAAAAAAAAGAAAAAATAAAAAACCAAGTGGTAGAACAACAACTCAATAAGAACTCCATGATAGGGACGAACTCTCACATTTCAATAATTAGTCTGAATGTGAATGGACTAAATGCACCACTGAAAAGACACAGAATGACAAAATGGATAAAATATCACCAGGCAGCAATATACTGCCTTCAAGAGACCCATCTCACTAGAAAGGACATACACAGACTCAAAGTAAGAGGATGGGAAACAAATTTTGAGGTGAATGGAACACAAAAGAAAGGCAGAGTCGTGATCCTAATTTCAGACAAAATACCATTTAAGCTATCAAAAGTTTAAAAAGATACAGAGGGCCACTACATGATGATAAAAGGTTCACTCCATCAACAAAAAATATCTATCCTAAACATATATGCACCCAACATAGGTGCGTCAAACTTCATAAAGCAACTTCTAGGAAAACTAAAGAAAGACATTGACTCTAACATCATAATAACTGGGGACTTTAATACACCACTCACAACCTTAGACAGATCATCAGGACAAAAAATCAGCAAGGAGATCCGGAACCTCAATGAGACTCTGGACCAAATGGACTTAATTGATACCTATAGAACACTCCATCCAAAGACCACAGAATACACATTCTACTCATCACCACATGGAACATATTCTAAGATCGACCACATAATTGGACACAAATCAAGTATAAGCAAATTTAAAAGGACTGAAATTCTACCATGCACCTTCTCGGACCACAGTGGAATAAAAATAAACATTGACACCAACAAAGTCCCCCAAAACCCACAAAGACATGGACACTCTAAACAGCATGATGCTAAATACTCCTGGGTCATGATGACATCAAAATAGAGATCAAAAGATACCTGGAAACAAATGAAAATAAAGAAACATCTTACCAAAATCTCTGGGATGCC
The DNA here is from genome assembly GCF_000164805.1 of Carlito syrichta. Taxonomy (NCBI): domain Eukaryota; kingdom Metazoa; phylum Chordata; class Mammalia; order Primates; family Tarsiidae; genus Carlito; species Carlito syrichta. Next base: position 71,437 of record NW_007260304.1, read on the forward strand.
TTAAAAGCTGTAATAAGAGGGGAATTTATATCCCTACAAACACACATGAGGAAAATGGAAGGAACAGAAATTGACAACCTAACAAGCCACCTAAAGAAGCTGGAAAAGCAAGACCACAAAACCCTAATTTCAGCAGAAGAATCCAGATCACCAAATAAAGCCCAATCCAGGA
>NW_007260304.1:71750-72611 GCF_000164805.1 Carlito syrichta
TCGACCACGTAATAAGAAAACTTCCTACAAAAAAAAGCCCTGGTCCAGATGGCTTTCCAGCAGAATTCTACAAGACATTCAAGGAGGAGCTGATACCAATCCTACTGAAGGTATTCCAGGCAATTGAAAAAGATGGAACTCTCCCCAAATCATTTTACGAAGCCAACATCACATTGATACCCAAGCCAGGTAAAGATCCAACAAAGAAAGAGAACTACAGGCCAATATCTTTGATGAACATAGATGCTAAAATTCTCAACAAAATCCTAGCAAACCGGATTCAGCAATACATCTCAAAAATCATCCACCATGACCAAGTAGGCTTCATTCCTGGCATGCAAGGCTGGTTTAACATTCGTAAAACCATAAATGTAATTAAATACATCAACAGATGTCAAAACAAAAACCACATGATCATATCATTAGATGCAGAAAAAGCTTTTGATAAAATCCAGCACCCCTTCTTGATAAAAACCCTTGAACATCTAGGCATACGGGGAACATACCTCAAAATAATAAAAGCCATCTATGAGAAACCCACAGCCAGCATACTCCTAAATGGACAAAAATTGGAACCAATTCCCCTGAAAACTGGAACTAGACAAGGATGCCCACTCTCTCCCCTCCTGTTCAACATAGTATTGGAAGTCCTGGCTAGAGCAATCAGAGAAGAGGAGGCAATCAGAGGTATTCAAATAGGAAAAGAGGCAGTCAAGTTATCTCTCTATGCAGATGATATGATGGTGTACCTCGAAAACCCAAGAGAATCTGTCAAAGGCCTCCTTACATTGATAAAGGCCTTTGGCAAAGTCTCAGGATACAAAATAAATGTACTGAAAAGACAATCGCATTTCTCTACAC
>NW_007260304.1:73776-111817 GCF_000164805.1 Carlito syrichta
ACACTTCTACACTGTTGGTGGGAGTGTAAACTAGTGCAACCTCTGTGGAAAGCAGTGTGGCAATTCCTAAAAGCTCTAAAAATTGACCTTCCATATGACCCTGCGATCCCCCTACTGGGAATATACCCTGAAGAACACAAATCACTCTATAAAAAAGATACCTGCACACGTATGTTTATCGCAGCGTTGTTCACAATAGCAAGAACCTGGAAACAACCATGCTGCCCGTCAAGAGGACTGGATTTTTAAAATGTGGTATATATACACGATGGAATACTACGCAGCCATAAAAAAGAACAAAATCATGAATTTCGCAGCAACCTGGATGGAACTAGAGTCTATAATACTGAGTGACCTCTCACAAAAACAAAGATCCGAATATCACATGTTCTCACTCATATAATGGACCTTGAACAGCAAATGCAATACTATAAGAAAATGACTGATGGTACTGGGAAACTATGGGGGGGAGGTGGATGGGATTAACAGTAGCAAATATCTTTCGGGGGATGGGAAAACACTTCTTATCTACAGGGTGCCTGAATGAAACGTCATTGTACACCTAACTCTTAACTGTACCCCACAAAACCATAATAAAAATTACTGATTAATGAAAAATAAAAAAAATAAGTAGTTCTACTCCCATTTTTATTTGAATTGATGGAATTTCTACATTTATTATAGAAAGCAATGTCTTATTAATATCCATTCTTTTTATCAACGTTGTTTACATTTAAGGGTTGTTAATGAATGTATGTTGCCCTTGCTGGATTCAAAAGCCTGGGCTCAAAGCATACTCCCGCCTCAGCCACTTGAGTAGCTGGGACTACAGGCATGCATTACTATGACTACTTTAAAATGTAATACCAAACTATTTATAACATAGCTCTTTATGTGGATATATTGAGTTTTCTTCACGTTAACTTAATACAAATTTCTTCCTCCAACTTTATTAAGTTCACCTCTTCTTCTTTTCTGATAAATTTTGTGTTAGCCACAAGTAAATAAAAATATTTCTTCTTTATTTCCAAATTGCATGCCAATTTTTAACACTTGAAATGCAAATATACATGCAGGTATGCACATATAGATAGATAGATAAATAGCTATAATTTTATAAATTTACATGTATGAATGATTACATACACTACATGCAAATACCTATGTACATTTATCTGCATATGTTTTTAGCCTACCCATATTCATCCATATGCTTGATCATCTGGTATGTTTTTCACGTTTGTTACTGGTCTTCTCTGCTAGATTCACTTCAAAAATAATGTAAATACTGTTTTTATAAAACATTGGCAACACTAGTTGAAGTATATATTTGCATATGTTGTGTGCATATGGGCATGCGTGTGTGCAATGTAGGTGTTCATATATATATGTACATATATATAGTATAATGTAATGAAATAATAAATGGACAGTGAGTCACACAGGAGAGGTGTCTGAGGTGGCATGACGGAGAGGCAGCCCCAGAATTCCACCCATTTGTGCTGACATTTAGGAGCCCTAAGGACCACCCCTTCAACTGTGGAGCCTGAGTCATCTGCTGGTAAAAATAAAAGTAAACATTCTCATCTCCTGAGAATCAACTTATTTGTGTCCCAGACTGAACAGAGAGAATACAAGAATGCGATTAATTCAGTGTGAACTTTCTGTGTCTCACTAGTTCTGAGCTCCTGATTCTCAGCTACATTTTGTTCCAATGTGATTCAGACTTAAACTCCAAATTCACAAAGCAAAGAGAGGCTGAAGCATTCCATGAAGAGACCAGAGGAAATCCTGCTAGAGCAGAGACAGGGTTTCTCCAGCGACTACACTTGAGTTCTGTCACGAGAAGTGGGGGATACAAAAGCATTGAGCCCAGGGAAAAGGCTCAGGTCTCTAGAGCTCCTCACCAACACCCTTGCCTTTGTGATCACAGGAGCAGCTGAGACCACCAGCTCATCACACAACAAGTCAGACTCCAAGACTGGTGAGTGGGGACATGCTCTCACTTATGCGGCTGGGCACAAAGGGTCAGGTCTTGTCAAAGAGAAGTGGGGACACTGGGTAGATCACAGTGATCCTGGGGGATTTTGATCTGCCCTGACCTCTGTACCCTCTCTGCCCACCATCCCCAGCCTCACAGCCCCAGGACTACACAGTGGGGAATCTCATCCGCATGGCCATGGCAGGCTTGATCCTGGTGGTCCTCGGGATTCTGCTGTTGGATTCTTGGTGTAGCCAGAGAAGCCCCCAAGAAGCAGTCAGGAGGTAAAGAGGAGAGACAGCAACGTACCATTCAGACTGACAGAAACTTGGAAATAAATCTGATGATACCAAGAAGTTCTGGAAGAAAGTCTAAGACATACATTGGGGAATTGTCTGCTGAGAATGTGGAGGGGAGAACACATGGTCATATGTTGAGAAAATGCCTGGGGTGTCTGGAGGTGTCATCTTTCACTAAACGTTTATTCCTTCCCTCTTTCCTGTTGTTGACTAACTTTGACTTCCCTCTTTCATCTTTTGTCTCCCCAACGACATGAAGTTACTTCACCCATGGCAAGATTGTGTTCACAACTCTGTGACTTTCTGCCCTGCTTCCCTTTCGTGTGGTAGATTCTTCTTTTTTGTAACTATCATTTTTTCTTATATGTGCTGTTGATTCCGTTTCTACAGCTCATAACATTGAAATTGGATGTGAGAACTAAATAAATTAAAAGCATCACATTATTCCCTGAGAAAGATAATTCCTCAAGGATAATTACCTGTTGCTCTTCATAACATGTTGCCTGTTTAATTTCTTTAGAGATGTTGCCACGAGGAATCCCCATACAATGTTTGATGGAGCAATCCAGTGGTGTGCTACTAAACCAGATCTCTCAAAAATCATTTCTTTTTTTTTCAGTTGGAGTCTCACTCTGTCGCCCAGACTGGAGTGCAATGGCCGCTCCCGGCCACTGCAGCCTCGACCTGCTGTGCTCCGGCAATCCAGGCGCGTGTTACCACGCCTGGCTAATTTTTTTATTTATTGTAGAGATGAGGTCTCGCCACGTTGCCCAAACAGGTCAGGAACCCATGGGCTCAGGCAATCCACTCGCCTCAGCCTCCCAAGGCGTGGGAATACAGGCTGAGCCACCGAGCCCAGCTGAAAAATCATTTCTATGAGGCCTTGTTCTGTGTCGCTTGCTTACCACTGTGCTGTAAATACACTTTGGTCAGGATCAGCGTGCCAGTGTGGCATCACTGAATGCCAGTTGGGAAGTCATTGGCAGAATTGTCCCTCACAAGTGTGCATAAGCCAGTTACAATTCATCTCTCTGATAATATTCATGTGTCACTATGTTTTCTTTATTTTATGTTTATGATCATTTCTGGCTCACTCTTATGGTGCAGTTTCAGTAAAAATGTGAACCAAAATTATAGCATATTGGAGAAAAGGGAAATAAATAGTCACATCAATTTTTGAACACACAGTAGTGAAAGCAAAATTTTAGTCCATTAATAGTTGAATAACTCAAATTGTATAAATCATTTGATGGAATAGTTTGGAATTATCACATTCAAAGGAAGAGACACAAAACTAAGACTCTTAAGTAGACACCCTAGAGAAAATGTGTACATATTCACCAGGACACATTTACAACATTGATAGAATTGTGGTTCTTATTATCCAAAAGCTATAAAATACAAACATAGAGCTACCGAATGGGTTTCTTAAAATATCATAAGTTTAAATACATATATCATGAAATTGGGACTTCCGGCAAGATGGTGATGGGGACAGCTTGGTCTGTGAGACACTCCATGAAAGAGAACACACATAAAGACTCTGGCTCTCTCCCGAGGTTGCAGCTCCCATTATCAGCAGCCTGCTCCTCACACAGAGTTCGACCACAGCCACTGCCCCACCACCTCAGCGGTCTCAGCCACCACCACAGCCATGGATGCTGCCGCTGCGGCCATTGCCCCACCCATGCCTGAGGTGACCACAGCTCCAGACCGTGAAGCCCCCACAAGCATGATCTACTGAAATTGCTGCTGCTGCCATGCCTCAGCCCTTGCCCATAGCCAGGCTTGTGGAGCTCCTTCCGTGCATGCACCTTGAAGCAGTGGCCACCACCGCTGCTACCGTTGCTTGCTCCCTCCTGTCTTGAGCAGCCTCGGACTTTGGCCCTGCCAGGCTTGCATTGACTTGCAGCCTCCAGCTGCTGCAGATAAAGATCAAATGGAGCGGTGAGGTACCACCACCTGCTGGCAATCCAAGGTAACAACATCAAAATGGGAAGTCAGAAGCTCCTTCCCCTTCATAAACAGACATAGGCCAAATCTGAGTGGTAGCCTGGGCAAGGAGCCCAGATCTGAACCACCCTTCACAGCAGGCCAGGGGCTGCTGAACCTAACTGTGAACAAATCTACCAGCCTGCAAAGGCAGCAAGAAATCAGAGCTGAAAGGACATTGGACTTAAAGGAAAAGTCTCAGAGTGTGCTTGGTTGGTTCTGTTAGCTTACTGACTTTACTCTATTCTTTGTTTTGTTTTGTTTTGTTCTTCTTTTTTTTCTCTGTAAACCCCATCTTTGTATAGAGGAATAGCACACCAATAAGGAGGTTGGTTAGCTTGTATGTTAGCATCATTGTATGTTTTAGTTTTTTCATATGTTGTTGGTTAGTTTATAGTTGCTGTTATTGTTTTTCTTTTTACTTATTTCAGTCTTTGTGTCTTTTCATTTGTTAGAAGATACACTTGCCTGTTTTCCCTCTTACTCCTCTCTCTCTCCACCCCGCTTCTTCCCCCCACAGCCTGCTCCATTCTCTTCCCTTTGTTAACCCCATTTTGCTTTCAGGGAGTAAACCTACAAACCCACTGTATGGACAGATTCCAAGGCAGTGGGAAGTGGGTTTCAGATTATCCATACACTTGTCAGTGGATACTGGGATCCGCAGATAGATTTTGAATCACAGCTCCCCCTTTAATTAAATCTCAAAACTGCAAAAAAGACTGCTCACAACCTACAGCCCAACTCCAGAATTGAACAAAGCAAGAGGATATACATAAGGAAGAATAGGAGATTGAACAAACAGAAGTAAAAGCAACCCATCAACCCTTAAATCACAGAATTAAAGAAAGTGGAGGGAAGGAAAAAGTAGGGAGGAAAATCTGCACAAATGAAGAAAAACCAAAAGAAGAATATAGGACTCACACAGACCCATGGGAGATCAGACACTGAGTAATCAGACTTTGGAACACAAACAATTAAGAGCCCCCAGAATGACTGATCTCATGCAACAAACCCAGACATCAAGACATTAATAGAGAGAATTTAAAAAATTGAGGAGAGACAAGAGAATTGACAAGGATTGCTCCACCATTCCCAGCTTATTATTTTATTTTAGGTGATGGCACTATGGTTGTGCCTAATGACTGGGTGTCATTTGGTTTGCGGCTAATTAACTTACCCTATAGTGTACTTAGACTTTAATACAGGGACTATGAAATAATGCAAAATAAATTTGCCTATTTTATTAAGCATTCACTTAATTATATACTTTTGAATGAAGATTCATTTCTCTTTTTCCTTTAGAGATGACTGGTTCTATTACACTGTAGCTGAACTTTGACAGCTCACATATGTTTATGTCTACATGCTGCATGTACATGAGATTACAAATGTGTATATGCATGTCGTGTGTGTGTGTGATTTCCTTTTTTTTCTTCTTTTTTTTAATTTTAATTAAGTGGGGTACAACTCAGGATTAGGTATACAAATGTTCATTATGCAGGTTGTGATTTTCAATTTTGTGTATTTTTTCTTTTTTTCCCTCACTGTGAGAGTTCACTTTCTACATTTTTATTTCATGAATCTACTAATTTGAATTATGTTGTTTAGAATTGCTTTCAGTGTGCATAAAAACAGTAAAATATCGAGAAATTTGCAGCTCTAAAAACGGCTTTTTGGGGTTTCAGTAAGATGGTGACATCACAGGTGGGACTGTGAGACTCTCCAAAAGTGAGCTCCCAAAAAGACTCTTACTTTCCTTCCCTCACCCCCCCACCCACTGCCAGCCACACCAGCCCAAGGCCTGAGACCCTCCGACCCACGCACAGCCGGCTACCATGGCCCCTCTGCAGCTGCTGTTCCACCCCAGGCGGCCCTGGGCCCCGACTGAGTGGAGCTCCCAGCTCCTTCCCTGGCTACGCCATCTCACCCAGCCCCAAGCCGCCCTCTGCTGCCTGTGGAGGCCTGCAGATACCGCCTTGTGGAAATCTGTGTTCCCTTTCTGGTTACACTGATATGCCCAGCACTCAACCCCTGCCAACTCCCTCCTTAGCTGGGCACCCAGCCCAGTCTCTGGCAGTGGCAGCCAGGGAGGTCCTCCACGCCCACCCCTCAGAACTACAGGCTCCGTGCCTTCCTGGGGTGCCCCAGCAGGCCCAAGGCCGCCGCTGTCCATGCAGGCCCCCAGCGCCTGTAACTCTGGGCTCTGAGCTGCCACCTGGGCTGAAGCACCCAAAGCCGCAGTCAGTGCTCCACCTGCAGAGTTCTGGGCCCCCACCCAGGGTTCCGGCTCCTGCCTGGCCCAATCTCAAGCCACCATCAACCAGGGAGGCTCTAGGTGCCCGTCCCTCAGAGATACCAGCTCCACTTCTGGCTGAAGTGCCCTGTGGGGGGACCAAAGCCAGTGCCACCACCCACCGCCCAACCTTTGGAACTCTAGTCCCTGCTCTGGCAGAGGCGCCCAGCAGTCTCACACTCTACTTCCCCCAACTTGTCCCTGACTATAGTGGACCAGAGAACGGTTGGAGCCCTGTGACCAGGCAGAGACCAGTAGCGACTCACCCACCCAGCTCTGCCTAACCTCCAAATTGGGAGCTAAGACCTCATGGTTGTGTAAAGGAGAAGTACATCTTAAAGAGGTGCTGAACAGTCGCTCTCAGCTCTCGGCTCTGGTCCCAGGGAATTCCAGGCTCCCTCCTCCACCCCAAGCAACTACAGCACAACAAATGCAGTGCCAAACTATATCACCGCTTCCCAGTGCCTGACGCCAGACACACACCACCATAGACTAGTCATAGTGGATCATCCACAAACTGGATGAGTGGAGAGAAAAGACAAGTGGAGAGAAAAGATCAGCAACACAGGAGTCACCCACCATAGCCAAGTTCCAGGCAGAGATTTGCATTCCCCCACCCATCTATGAGCAGCCTCCACCTTGGTTTCCAAGGTAACCTTGCCAAACAGGAGACAAAAGGCCCTCCCCTGCATTGAGTCAGACACAGGCATTATAAGAACCTTATGATAGGGATCAACTCTCACATTTCAATAATTAACCTGAATGTGAATGGACTAAATGCACCACTGAAAAGATATAGAATGGCAAAATGAATAAAATATCACCAGGCAACAATTTATTGCCTTCAAAAGACTCATCTCACTAGAAAGGAAACTCACAGACTCAAAGTAAGAGGATGGGAAACAAATTTTCAGGTGAACAGAACACAAGGAAAGGAGGAGTTGTTATCTTAATCTCAGAAAAAATACCCTTTAGGCTATCAAAAACTTAAAAAGATGAATAAAGCCACTACATAATGATAAAAGATTCAATCCATCAACAAGAAATATCTATCCTAAATATATATGCACCCAACAAGGAGTGCCAACTTTCATAAAGGAGCTTCTAGGTAAACTCAAAAAAGATATTGATTCTAACACTATCATAGCTGGGGACTTTAATACCCCACTCACAACCCTAGATAGATCATCAGGACAAAAAATCAGCAATGAGATCTGAAACCTCAATGTGACTCTTGACCAAATGGACTTCATTGATACCTAGAGAACACTCCACCCAATGACCACAGAATATACATGCTACTCATCACCACAAGGAATGTACTCTAAGATCGACCACATACTTGGCCATGAATCAAGCATAAACAAATTTTGAAAGATCAAAATTTTGCCATACACCTCTCGGACCACAGTGGAATAAAAGTAAACATCAGCACCAACAAGCTTCCCCTGAAACCCACAAAAACATAGACACTAAATGATACATGATGCTAAACAACTCCTGGGTCAATGATGAAATCAAACCAGAGATTAAAAGATACCTGCTAACAAATGAAAATAAAGAAACATCTTACCCAAATCTCTGGGATGCCATGAAAGATTTAGTAAGAGGGGAATTCATATCTCTACAAATGCACATGAAGAAAATGGAAGGATCACAAATTAAAAGCCTAACAAGTCACCTAATGAAGCTGGAAAAGCAAGACCACCAAAACCCTAACTTCAGAAGAAGAATTCAGATCACCAAAATAAAAGCCCAAATCCAGGAAATAGAAGACAAAAAGATAATACAAAAACTCAATGAAACCAAAAGCTGGTTCTTTGAAAGGAAAAACAAGATCGATGGTCTCCTAGCTAGACTCACCAAGAGCAAAAGAAAAAAAGCCCAAATAAACACAATCAGAAACACAAAAGATGAAGTCACATCTGACCCTGAAGAAATATAAAAGATCATTAGAGACTACTACGTACATTGAATGGAAACAAACTTGAAAACCTTAAGGAAATGGAGGACTTTCTGACATCACACAACCTGCTTGGGTTGAAACAAGAAGAAATTGAGACCCTAAATAGACCAATAACAATCAAGGAAATTGACTATGTAATAAGAAAACTACCTACCAAAGAAAAGCCCTGGACCAGATGGCTTTCCAGCAGAATTCTATAAGACATTTAAGGAGGAAGTGATACCAACCCTACTGAAAGTACTGCAGGCAATTGAGAAAGATGGAACTCTCTCCAAAACATTTTATGAAGCCCCATGTCACATTGATACCCAAGCCAGGTAAAGACCCAACAAAGAAAGAGAACTGTAGGCCAATATCATTGATGAACACAGATGATAAAATTCTCAACAAGATCCTAGCAAATGGGATTCAACAACACATCCCAAAAATCAACCAGAAGTAAAACCCCAATTTCTCAACCAACTCATCTTCGAAAAAGCCTCCACCACCCACCACTGGGGAGAGGAGAACCTATTCAGTAAATGTTGCTGGGAATACTAGCTGACCACAAGCAGAAGATTCAAACAAGACCCCTATCTATCCCCATACACAAAAATTAACTCCAAATGGATCAGAGACCTAAATGTAAAATCTCAAACCATAAGAACCTTAGAAAATGCAGGACACACCCTTATGGAAATTGTAAATGGCATCCAATCCTGAACAAAACCCGAAACGCACAGGCCATAAGAGATAAGATAGACAAGTGGGACCTCATTAAACTGACAAGCTTCTGCAAAGCCAAAGAAGCCATCAAGAGAGCAGGGAGACAACCCACAGACTGGGAAAAATATTTGCCAACTCCATGTCTGACAAAGGCCTAACATCTTGGATCTAGCAGGAACTCAAATGTGCTGAAAAGAAAAAAACAAACAACCCCATAACAAAGTGGGCAAAATTATGAACAGACACTTCTCAAAAGAAGAGATACGAGCCACCAACAGACACATGAAGAAATGTTCAACCTCACTAATCATCAAGGAGATGCAAATCAAAACTACACTGAGATACCACCTAACTCCAGTCAGAATGGCCATTATCAATAACTCAAAAAATAACAGATGCTGGAGAGGATGTGGTGAAAAGAGAACACTTCTACATTGTTGGTGGGAGTGTAAACTAGTGCAACCTCTGTGGAAAGCAGTGTGGCGATTCCTAAAAGCTCTAAATATCGGGCTTCCATATGACCCCGCAAACCCCCTACTGGAAATATACCCTGAAGAACTCAAATCATTCTACCAAAAAGATACCTGCACGTGTATGTTTACCGCAGCATTGCTCACAATAGCAAGAACCTGAAACCAACCAGGCTGTCCATCAAAAGAGGACTGGGTTTTAAAAACGTGGTATATATACACGATGGAATACTACGCAGTCATAAAAAAGAACAAAAACATGAATTTCACAGCAACCTGGATGGAACTAGAGTCTATAATACTCAGTGATCTCTCACAGAGATCTGAGTATCACATGTTCTCACTCATAAGAGGACCTTGAACATCTATCATAATACTATAAGCAAAGGATTGACTGTGGCGGGAAACTATGGGGGCGGGCAGGGAGGGGAAGGGTGGTGGGATTAACGGTAGTCAATATCTGTCTGGGGATGGGGGGATACCCCTTATCAACAAGGGTGCCTGAACGATGCATATTTGTACACCTAACCCTTAACGGTATCCTACAATTTTAAAATAAATAATATGTTAAAAAAGAGAAAAAAATAAAGGAAAAAAGAAAAAGAGAGAGACAGAGAGACAATTAAATCAAGTACTTGAGAAAAATAAAATATTATACTTGAGGAAATGTTTTTTTAAAAAGTCTTTATTTATCTGCCACTCCATCAAAATACTTGAATATTTTGTTTCATTGAGTAAATTGTAGGATACCATAATTTGAAAAGACATTTCATTTGATAGTTAAGGGACTACCCCATCAAACACTTTTTTTACCTTATGAGGGTGAAACATGATGCCAACAGGTCAATCTTGCCACAGACCTCTTTGTGCTTAGGAATTTGCCCACTGCTGACACTTTTTCTTTTTCCTCTAATAATTTGACTGAGTAAAAAATGCTTCATTTGCAATTTCCTGAAAGTATTTATTTTCAATATCTTCTGACACTTATTTTTGGTATTAGAAGGCCCAATCCTAAAGACCATGTCTCTATTGACAGTGATTAATATTTTTCTACAAAAAGCAATAACAGATTTTTTTTTCAGATTTCAGTTTAGCTCTCTTGTATTTCTTTAAAAATTGAAAATCACATAAGATAAAATACGTCTTTTAAATTGTGTAATTATTCTATTAATAGAATATGTTTGCAAACTTACTCTTAATTTTCTTTATTTTACCATTAAGGGTCAAGATATAAATTTTGTAAATATATGCACCCTAGCATTAGATGGTCTGTCCTCATCTCTGTAAAATGTTCAACATTTTATCCCTTGAACCATTATTAGATGTCATTCTCTTCATTTTTACTTTTAGTTACAATAGTTGTGATTTTTTTCGTTGTTTAAAAAAGCAAGATTTATTAAGAGGACAGAAAATCTCCCACAGTGAGAGATAAGAAGGGGACCTGAGAAGGTTGTCCTTTTTTTACTTTTTATTCTATTTCTTAAATTGCCTTAAATGGTCACATCTGATATCTCTACGATGCATATTGGAAACACTTTTTATTATGTTTTACAATTTCATTGTTTCTCTTCAGTTATTTCTTGTCCTTGATGGAATGGATATTTTGGTTTTCTTTATCCCATTGAATATTTCAGCTCTACTATTTCTTATTCATTTCTGTAATGCTGACCATCTACCATAAAATCTATATATGTGTCTCAAGATGTAATTTTCTCTTGTACTTTTTTCGATTTTAAGCATGCATACTTTAGAATGGATCTCATACATTTCTAGGATTCTATTTGTTCAGATATGATAACCTTTATTGACAAGTTGGCAGATTGTAGACGGTAACTCTTTTTATCATATAAGTATGATTCTTTGTTATCAATTTTTTTTTGGACACTCTCCTCCCACATACCTGAACTTCCATGAAGGAATTTGCTCAAGAATATCCTGAAATTTCAGGCCTAAAAGAAGGTTTGATCCACTTTTCCCTGCCACATGGCATTCATCTCCCAAAAGTAGTGCTTGTTCAGTGGTAAACAAAGCAGGGATGGGTCCAGTGTGAGCCTTACCCTCACTGGTGGGACAATGTCCAAGTCTGACAATATTGCAGTGGTTCTGTTTTACACATTTGGAGGAGGTGGCCCAGTGCTGACCATGAACTCTAGTCAGAAAGTAGAAATAACCTAGTACCTGTTTACAGGGAAAAGGGTCCACAAACACAGGCGATAGGGTCCATAAGCTTCTAGCCTTACCACAGAACCCTGACATCCTCTGTGTGAGAACCGTGTGGTTCTTCTTATTTTCCACACAGTGGTGGAAACCTCCTTTTTAATAACCCCGTGATCATCCCAGACAATTGTGGTTATCAGATTTTGATTTCCCTTTTTTTTTTTTTTTTTTTGAGTTGGAGTCTCACTCTGTCGCGCAGCCTGGAGTGCAGTGGCCACTCCCGGCCACCGCAGCCTCAACCTGCCGGGCTCCGGCGATCCTTCCACCTCAGCCTTCCGATTAGCCGGAATTACAGGTATGCGCTACCGCCCGGCTGATTTTTTGATTTATTGTGAGATGAGGTCTCGCTGCCCAGCCAGATCCGAACCTGCGGGCTCAGGCCATCCACTCAACCTCAGCCTCCCAAAGGCGCGGGATTACAGGCTGAGCCACCGAGCCCGGCTTGATTTCCCTTTAAATAGAGATTTCTCTGCATTTGGGAAACTTCATTTGTTTCTGTACCTAACTGTGATGATCTAAATCTTTCAGATTTCTGAGCTCTCCTGAGTGTTCTGAGGATCGGGGCTCTGTATGGATGCCTCAATCATCCACCTTGATAGTGAAGCTTGGTATCAAGATTCCCTCATGTCTTCATCTCTTCTGAAAATTAACTATGACTGATTGAGCCCCTCTCATGACTAGACAACACTGGTCTCCACAACCACTGTGATGAGTGGGAGTCATGACCATATGTCCCAGAAGAAGAAACTGAGGCTCAGAGATGGGACAATAATGCTGAAAGACACAGGCAGTGGATAAACAATGAATATACAAATGAAGATCAGCTTTCCCTTCACACTTAAACTCTAACACAATCACTATACCCAAAGTTTGAAAACAGGACCACTAGATAAGAAGGGAAGTTTCAAGAAAGGATACAAGGATCACTGAGGCCCAGAAATGGGTCAAGAGTTGTTTCCAGGATGTGGTGATGGATTCTGTTGCTAAGAAGAAATGAAAGCTCAGAATACAGACAACTTAGTCAAAGGAAAGCATGCACTCTTACACTGGCAGAAGAGCTGTGTTTTCTTCTCTTTGTCCTCTGTGTTTCTCCTTCCTGCTGGGCCACAATGCTACTCAACTTGAACAGCGCAGTCAGACAATAACTGACTCTGCTGATCTGAGTCTGCCATGCATTTCTACTGAAGCTTCTCCTTCTAGAGATGAAACGCACGCTGCTTGATCCCAGGCATAGACTACCTCTGTCTTCACAGCTGCTCTTAAATAAACCCAGTATACACTGTGGGCTGTGGCCAAAGATGTCACCTGACTGAACTCAACATATTAATGTAAACGATCAGACATCCTGTGTGCATCATTTTCCATCTCTTCGCTCCACATAAGCTTTGTAATAGTCTGCCTACTGTTACGTGGTACATACCAAGATGAACATAATATGCTTAACAAGGATTGACATCATTTACTTAGTAAGGTGTATGTTTTCATGATTAAAACAGAAAGTGCCCTATGGATATCACTGATTTTCTAAGTCCTAAAACATTTTTGTATTGTTTTACAAGTTATAACTCTGCAGCATAAACATCTCGTTCTAGGGTCTGTCCACACATCCAGGGGAGGAGGAGTCATAACCTCTGCAGGCTCCTCCAGGATCTGTACTTTTTCTGTGTCCTCACAGAGACACACATTTTGCTATGACTGCTCAAGACCTGGTCAGCAGTGTGTGTTCAGCTGCAGACTTGGGCAGAAAGCTGGAGCCTCAGCCATTCCAGGGTTCTGATAAATTTGTTAAGATTGTGGCTCAGAAACACCAAGCAAGTAGCCCTTTAGCTAAACTCATTGAAGCTAGTTCTACCCTACATCAAATTCTTTAAGCTATCTTATGCAATTCCATGCCCAATGCCCTCTCTATAGATATACTCAGGTAGAACATTCCCTGGCTCACTCTCCATCTTGAGGACATGCTGCAATTCCCCTTCTCTGTAAGGAAGACCCATTAATCAATGCTTTAGACTAAACACACTTGATGTTAAGTGCTCTTGTAATCCCACCAGTCCCTTCTCAAGTTAGAGCCCTCCCTTGCAGGGATGCCCCTGCTTTCACTTTAGGGGCTACTCCAGCCACTGAACTGGCCCCACAAAGCAACTGGTGGAATCTGGAGGACTTCAAAGAAATGAAGGAGGAAAAGGAGACCCAACTGGGAGATCTTAAGGTGGCCACAAGGTCCTATGGGGGGAATCTGTGTTTTTCTTACTGGATGTCTGTGGACTTCACTAGAGGTACTGAGGGCCCATAAAAGTCTCAGCAGAAGAAACTATCCAGAAGACAGAATTGCTATTATTATTATTATTGACCAAATAGGGTTTATTCCAGGAATGAGTCAATCAACATAATAAAGCAATCAGGATAATAGACCATATGACCAGAGAAAAAATTTTTTAAATCATATGATCATCTCAATATAGACAATAAAAAGGAAGCATTAAACAAACTTCAGCGTACATTTATGATAAAAAGTGCTAGTAAACTAGGAAAAGGAGTTAACATCTCTAAATTAATAAAGGTAATCCACAGCTGACATTACCCAAGATCAGAATGAAGCAAGGATATTTATTTAGGTGGATTTAAAACTAAAAAGATCTTCAAGAATACCAGTGCTTAGTGGGGAGGAGTTTGTCCTCTCTATGGACAACTGGCAAGGAAGCAGAGACTTCGCTGCACCCAAGAGCAAGGTGAGCATTTTTGACAAGAGAAGACCACCAGGGAGAGACCACCAGTCTCTCCACCACCACCCTGCTGTTAGCGAGGAGGTTGTGGTAAATGTGGATGGATGGAGGAATCAAAAGCTTCGGTCCTGCCCGCAGACAGATCTGCTCAGAAAATCCCAGGTCCACCTGCTGAGGAAAAAGACAGAGAAATACAAAGGGAAAGGGATGCAGCCCATGCCTGGGTCCACCCACACTCTCAGTTGGGGCCAGTGGGGGAAGAGACTTGTATGGTCTGGCCATAGTGAGAATAGCAGCAAGACCATATCTGGGGGCTCCTGCAAGGGGAGGGTGGACTGGGGAGCCCCTGGAGATGGACATCATAGAAGGAACAATATGGCACCACAACCGTTGTCATCCTCAAAAGGGGGTGGCTGCGTCACAGACCCTACAATAACAAGAAAGCCAAGGTTCCCCAAGGTAGGGACATTGTGGATGCAGAGAAGTGCCATGGACGTCCATTTTCAAGCAAAAACCAGGGAGACTAATTATCATGGCTCAGTTCAAGTCAAAAATACTGAGAACCTGGGGCCAGTGGTCAAGTCTCAAAGGCCCGGGAGCCTGGACTTCTGATGTTTCAGAAGGAGGAGAATGTGAGGAGCCCAGGTCCAGAAGAAAGATGGAGAATTGGCCTCTCTTCTTGCCTTTTGACCTATTCAGACACTTAGCCAAGTAGATGCCCCACTTTGAGGGTGGATCTTCCACTCAGCACAGTGATTCCAATGCCAATTTATTCCAGAAACACTCTCAGAGACACACACAGAATTCTTCTTCACAAGCTATCTGAGCATCTCTTAGTCCAATTGACTCTTGACATGAACCATCAAAAATTGATATCTTGTTAACATCTACACATTTAAGGCTTTTGCAGAATGCTACCTGGAATGTCCTAGAGTATCTCCAATCCTGAGGATGGGATAGCAGCTCTCAAAAAGTCCGAGGACCCGAGGAAAATGTAAAATCTATGGGTGTGGCATTCAATGTTTGCATCTAATGTATGGTAGCCCAAGAACTGTCACCGGTGATTAAGGACCATAGTTCACAGGCACCCTAATCAAAGGTTGGCCAACAAGGAGGGGATAACATGGCAGGTTCATCTATCCTACAACTCACAGGGAACAGCTTTATTTGCTAAGATTACATATTAATTGTATTTGTGACTCTGGGAGATTCTACTGATATGGAAAAAGAGAACACCCTTCAGGGATGTGTGTCCACAGCTCTGAACCACACCAAGCATGGTCTGAGGGCCTTGAATATTGAAACAGCTGCAATGTGGAAAGTGGTCCCACAGAGTCAAATGACTTTAGATGTGCTGACAGGTATGCAAGGGGAAATCTGCACCATTTATTTACTTATTTATTTATTTATTTATTTAGAGTTAGAGTCTCACTCTGTCACCCAGACTGGAGGGCAGTGGCCGCTCCCGGCCACTGCAGCCTCGACCTGCTAGGCTCCTGTGATCCTTCCACCTCAATTTTCTAAGTAGCTGGAACTACAGGCATGCGCTACCACACCCATCTAATTTTTGATTTGCTGTAGAGATGAGGTCTCGCCAAGTTGCCCAGGTGGGTCTCGAACCCGCAGGCTCAGGCAGTTCACTCACCTTGGCCACCCAAAGCTCTGGGATTACAGGCTGAGTCACCGAGCCCAGCATCTTTTATTTTTAAAAATAAATTTTATTTAAAATTATATGTTTGTTTAATGTAGAGATCTTTCCATGCTCCCAGGGCTGGTCTTAAACTCTTAGAGTCAAACAATCCTCCCGCCTTGGTCTTCCAAAGTGCTGGGATTACAGGCATGAGTCACCACGCATGGCCAGAGGTCAGAATGTGCCCTTTGAAAACAGTGTTGTGCGTATGTTTCAAGAAAAATACTAAAGTCAAGTAGTCTCTCTTTCACTTACAATAATAAATGCAGTCAATGAGTGGTGCATGACCCCTGGTGTCTACAATAAAAGCATGGATTTGGGACAGGGTTCTTGATGGACAGCTCTGCTTCTAAACCCTTTAGAGTCTTGTGAAATTTGGCTGAATTTACTGCTGGTGACAGTTTAGTTACCAGTGTTTCATAAAACTAGGGGAAAGGGTCTTACAGGTGACCACCTTTGCAGTGAATTCAGGGATCATCTTGGAATAGGTGGGCATGTAAGACTGCAAGAGCCATTGGGAGTAGATTGTAGGGTTTCCCGGGATCCTCCACTTTCCTCTCTGTTCTGACAGGGAAATGCAGAGTGCTATGGCTACTCTGTGTGCTGGCCATCTGCATGTGTTCACCTGAAGGCTTGACCCAAGATGGGACCTAGAACCTTCCATGTTCTGAAGTAACTGTCTAGGTTGTTGTTCAGAAACACTGATAAATCAATCCTTTTGCATAATGTATATAAACTGGTCCTGCCCTGAGCCAAATTCCTTAAACCCACATATAAAACTCCATACCCAATGCCCTCACTGCAGACATTCCTGGGTAGAATATGTCGTAACTCCCTGTCAGCCTCCAGGACATGCGACAGCCCCTCCAGATGGAAGTTCCCTAACAAACGCTTTGGACTGAATGCTCTGCTGTTTAACACCACTTTGCTTAGAACCCCAGCTGACCCACAGTGTGATAGTTTGGACTCTCTTGAAGAACTCCCATGAGCTGCCTTAAGTCCACTCCAGCCTCAGGTATGGATGAAGATACAACCTCTAGTCCTCATCTGGAGCTCAACCCTTCTCTGTGTTGGCAGAATCCAGGCTTCCTGTGTCCACAGAGTGGTAGAAACTTGCACCCCAATGACCTATTTTGGGACCCAAAAGCCTGTCTCAACTCAGCTTTGGCTTCTTTGCTTTGGTGGGGATCCATCTCCATGTGGGGAACTTTCTCTTTTCTAAAAGCACATGACTGTAATGATCTGCATATTAGAAACATTTTAAGAATAATTTATTGGCATTAGGAGATGCTGTGGGCTCTTGAGTGGGCACCTCGATTGTCTACCCAGGCCAACACTCATGTCCCAACCCTCATGTCCTACCCTGGGATGGAAATTAACCACAGTTGAGTCCCCCCCCCCCATGTCCCAGGCACCACTGACCCCACACTACTCTGAACAGGGAGATTAATAAGGAAACTGAGGCTCAGAACTGGAAAGTTACTGCCCAAGGTCACACAGGAAGTAAATGATAAGCGGGTATTACATAAACATCAGCTCCTGACCTTACTCCCCAAGTCAGCACTCAGGCCTAAGTAGATGTTCTTGAACCTTAAGCAGAGATTGTGGTTCAGAGAGAGGGTCGAGGAAGAAAGGGGCCCTGAGGGGACAGAAGTGACATAGAGGTGAATTCTCAGAACGGAAGAGAGTGGATATGGCAAAAAGAGGAAGAAGATAGAGGAGAAAGAGGAGTAGGAAAAAAAGGGAAATACAAGAAAGAGATGGGTCAGTACAAAGAAAACCCACACTCCAGGGCAAGGAGAGAAGTCACTTTTATTCCCCTAAATCTCCTTTGTGTTCTTTGCCCCATGCAGCTCGACATGACCTGGACATTCAGGTGACAACTGTGTCTCTGCTGATCTGAGTCTGACGGGCAGCATGAATCTGCATCTTCCCTGAAGCATCAAAGGACTGATGAGATGACTGATCATGGTGAGGACCCCACAAGAATGTGCTGATGAATGGACTGAGAGTGAAGGAGACCCCATGGGAGACTCTAGAGGGAAGGAGGAGCCCTGGTCACCCTCACCTGGAAGGGTCAGCTCAGGAAGACAATGGGTCTATTTGCTGTTGTTTCTTGGGCTTCAGTGGGATGAGGACAGATCAGGGGAACATTGCCCAGGGGAGAGGAGAAACCTTATTTCTGTCTGAAATGTCTGCAGAAAGCCTGGTGCCCAGCCCCAGCCCAGCCTTGGGGAAACAGTGCTTGAGGAGGGCAGTCCTCCTTCCTGTAGGGCTGCTTCTGTGACAACTCCTTGACAAGGAGGACCCTGCCTCTGAGTGACCACACCCTGTGTGTCACTGTCCTGCAGGCACCATGGTCTCATCCTTCTGCACAACCAGAGCCAATGGAAGGAGATGCTATAAACCTGACCTTCACAGCCCTGCTCTGCCTCAGTGAGATTTGAAGAGTGGGAGGCCCTAGACTGGGAGGGACTCCATACCACAGCCAGGTCCTCATCCATGAGGAGATCCCTGGTGCTCTGGAGGTCACCACGGAAAAAAGGACTTGCTCAGACCTCAGAGGACAAACCTCTCATGGGAACTCTCTTTCAGGGCTGAGTCTGAGTCCCAGGACCCAAGTGCAGGTGGGTGAGTCTGTGCCCAGCTATCCCAGGTCCCTCCACCTCACTGGAGATGAGGGTCTACCCCTAGGAAGATTTGGATGGGGAACAGGAGTTATGGGCTAATGATGGGGATGTCTGGTGGGTCCTAGGATCTGAGGGGTGGGGGTGTCATGGGACCCAGGCTCAGATTTCCTTCCAGGAAACCTCCCCAAACCCACCTTCTTGGCTGGGCCATACTCTGTGACCACTCGGGTTAGCCACATCATAATGTGGTGTCCCAGAAGTACAATCTGTATAATGAGAAAAACTCAGTGCTCAGGAACATATGGAACACACTGGAGCATGTGAAAAGGGGCAAGTTCTACCCCCCATACCTGACAGGTGATTATGTAGGAAGAGATCGCTGCCACTATCACAGCCCAGCTGGAAGATCAGGGCACAGGGACTCCCAGGAGCTGGTGGTGACGGATGAGAAGAAGCTCAGGGATGCCAGGCCCAGGCTCTTCCCTGAGGAAGGGAATCTATTTTCAGGGGTGTTTCACCTCTCACAGCCCAGTTCTGGGGGATCCGGTGGGAGGTATGATCCCCATTTAGCACGGTGCCTACTTTCCTCCTTGGAGCCTACAGCAAACCTACTCTCTCAGCTCTGCCCAGCCATCAGACCTCAGGAGGGAATGGGACCCTCCAATGTGAATCTTGGCTGAGAATTGGAAAGTTCATTCTCATTGAGGAAGGAGAACCTCCCATGGACCCTGGACTCACAGTAACACCCCAGTGGGCAGTTCCAGGCCTTATTCCCTGTTAGCCCTGTGACTCCCAGTCATAAGTGAACATTCTGATGCTATAGCTGTTACAGGAACAAACCCCAGATGTGGTCAGAATCAAGTAACTCCCTAGACATCCTGATCACAGGTGAGAAAGCCACAGTCATCTCTTTTACAATTTTGAGGCCGCAGACAGGTTGTTGGAAATTTAATTGACAGATTATCATGGTAAGGCTCCCACAAGGATGTGTTGATGGATGGACTAAGCAGTGAAGGAGACACCATGAGAAGCTCTACAGAGAAGGAGGATTCCCCTGGTCTCCTCACCTGGAATGTACCGACTCAGGAGGGCACAGAGTCTATTTGCTGCTATGTCCTGGTCACTGGGAGATGGGGACAGATCAGGTGGACAGTCGCCAGAACAGCCCCAGTAAGAAGAGAAGCCCTCTTGGGAACAGAGACATAGAGAATGAGCTACAGTGAGATCTTCAGGGTCAGGACAGAGAAGGGAAGATGTGGGAGAAACCCTCACTGCAGTTCCGGCTCATCTTTCACTCCAGGAGTGTCTAGGAAACCTTTCCTCTTGACCCACCAAGGCCATGTCGTGGCCCCTGGAGAGAGCCTGACCCTCCAATATTGCTCTGATGTAGGTTTGCTCTGTCCAAGGATGGGGAACCGGATCTTAGCCAGCGCCCTAGTCGGCAGCCCCAAGCTGGGCTCCCTCAGGCAGAATTCTCTCTGGGCCCTATTAGCGGCTCCCACGGGGGCTGATACAGCTGCTACTGGGGAAACAACCTCTCCTTTGAGCTGTAGGCCCCCCGTGACCCCTCTCCAAACCTGAAACACAGTGAGGAGCCCAGCGGGTTCAATCAGGAGCCTAGACGCTGTAGAGACCCTGCCAGGGAAGCCCTAAGTGGTTATGGCCAGGATGAAGCATGGGGATCCCAAGGATGGGAGAGACGGGGAAGGGGAGAGACTCAGAGACAACAGAGACAAGAGACTGAAGGTTCTCAGAGAGAGGCTCTGGGGAGGTCTCATCTAAGAACAAGGTGGGGCAGCCCTTCACCCATCCTCGTCTCACTAGGAAACCTCCCTGACAGACCCTCCAACTTGATGCAGCCAGGTCCCACGGTAGCCTCAGGAGAGAACGTGGTCCTGCTGCGTCAGTCATGGAGCTGGATGGATACTTTCCTCCTGAACAAGGAGGGGGCAGCTGGTCCTTCTCGTGTCTAAGATCAAAGTACCAAGATCGGCAGTACCAGGGCACGTTTTTCAGGAGTTCTGTGACATCAGCCCACAGGAGAACCTACAGATGCTATGGCTCAGAGAGCACTTCCTCCTACCTGTTGTCACTTTCCAGTAACCCCCCTGGAGCTAGTGGTCTTATTTGAGGACCCCTGATTCTGTCCTCTCTGAGCTCAAAGATTCTGCTCTGGGCCCTGCCCACAGAAGAGCTCTGGGTAATGAGAAAGAAGAGTGAAGAAGGAGGGTTCACAAGGAATGTCCAGTCCATGAGAGGGTGGACATAGATGGAGACCTCCCACTCCTGGGTACCCACTCATAAGTCTCAATCAGGGTAGAGAGAGGAGAGGGCTGGAAGGATACGTGGGCAAAAGTCTGAGGATGTGAGATAAGACTGAAGGTTTAGACAGAATCCCCTAACCCACCGTGGAGGATGTGTGATGAGTAGAAGGAGGAGGATGTACCGTCAGCAGGATTTGGGGTCCATCTCTCATGGGATTCAGGGAAGATGCTGGGGCTGATGGAGGAGGAAGAGAATTGGTGAGGTGGAGAGAGGACAGATAGTCCCTTAGCAGTTCTTCTTCCTTGTTTAAAAGAAACCCTGAGGATGGATCTCCTCATCCACATACGAGGGAGTCCCTGAGCCCTCTCAGGACAGGGCAAGTGGCTGCTTGGACCTCCATGAGACCTAGTTGTGGTTAAGGTGGAGCCCACATCAGACATGATCCTTCAGAGAGAAGCCCCAGCTGTGAGGACTGCTCATCAGGGGCCCTCCTGTGCTCACCTGGTGGCCTCTCTACTAGGGCACACCTGAGACTAAGGATGGACCATGCACCTGCTCCCTGGGGCAAGTTAAGGAATTATTCAAAGCATCTTTTGTATGCAGTTCATTTCTACATTTTCTTTTCTGGGCAAGATTGTCTATTGTTGCTCTTTTAAAAATATATAAATGTATGATTTTTAAAAAAGTAATACTCTGATTTTCATTGAGATAGACTAAATTTATACATTCGATATAGAAAGTAATTTCTTTTTAATATTAAATCTTATTATCAAAGGTGTTTAAAATTGAAGTTTGTTGAAGAATGTATGTTACCCAGGCGGGACTCAAAATCCTGAGCTCAAGGCATCCTCCGACCTCAGCCACCTGAGTAGCTGGGACTGCGGGCATTCATTATTGCACCCAGCTACTTTTAAAAATAATAATAAGGTATTTTTAACATAGCTGTTAATTTAGATTTATTGATTTTTCTTCATAGTAACTTAGTAAAAATTCTCTTTCCATTTTATTAAGTTAATTACTTCTTTTCTGCTAAGCTTTATTTTAACATGAGCAAACAAAAACATTACTTACTTATTTCCAAATAGAGTGCCAATTTTTGTCACTTGAAATGTATATATACCTGCAGGGACATATATATCTATGAACTAAATAGTTACAGTTTCATACATGTGTATGTATGTATTATTATATATATTACATGTAAATATATATATGTGTGCATCCGTATACATATTGAGGCCTTACATTCTGCATTTTGTGCTCATTAATATTCTAACTTAAGTATGTCATTTAAAGTTGCACATACTGTGCATACAACAGTAAGATATCTGGAAACCTACAGCTCTGAAATCATCTTCATTTACCTCTCACTCTATCTAGATATTGAATATTTTTTTACTCTAAGTAAGATGCTCGAAAAAGAAAGTACATTTGATCGTTAAGGACCTACCCTTACATTCCTCCCAATTCCTCATGAAGGTAAAGTGCCTGACGAGGAGGTTTTAACTTGGGAGACCCCATCCCCAATGGTTTGTCTTATCCCTGGCCTCTTTGTGTTTCCTGCTGATCCTTTTACCTTTTCCTTTGATAATTTGAATCAGTATAAGATATTTCACTCACAATTATTTTTGAGAGCATTTTTTCAATATGTCCTGATATTTGTTTTTGATGTTGGGAAGTCCAGTCCCAATGAGCATGACAATCTTTTGGCAACAATTTGTATTTTTTTTTTTTGAGTTGGAGTCTCACTCTGTTGCCCAGACTGGAGTGCAGTGGCCACTCCCGGCCACCACAGCCTTGATCTGCTGGGCTCCGGCGATACTTCCACCTCAGCCTTCCAAGTAGCTGGAACTACAGGTGCACGCTACTACACCTGACTCATTTTTTTTTTATTTATTGTAGAGATGAGGTCTCACCAAGTTGCCCAGGCGGGTCTCGAACCCGCGGGCTCAGGCAATCCACTCACTTCAGCCTCCCAAAGGTGGGGGATTACAGGTTGAGCCACCGAGCCCAACCACAATTTGTATTTTGAACAAAAGAATAATTTAAGGTTTTTATAGATTTTCAGAACGAGTCTCTTTAATTTTTTAATGAGTTGAAAATCATATACCATAAAAATACAATTTTAAGCTGCAATCCAGTCTAGAACATCTTTTTAAATTCACTGTTAACGCTCTATATATTACCATGAAGGGTCAACATACACATTTCATGTTTAAATTGATGCATGCTAGCATTTAGATGATCTGTTCTCATTTCTGTAGAGTGTTTAACTCTTTATCCTTTGAGCTATTGCCAGATATTTTTCCCCCTTTTTCTTCTGCCATCCACTAATGATATGACTTTCTACCCTCTTATTCTCATTCACAATTGCCTTAAATTTCCACTTATGGTTTATCTATACTGAATTTGGAAGATTCCTTCAATTCTGTTTTCCAATTACATAATTCTTGCTTAAACTATGTCTTGTCCTTGAATAAATTATATTTTGATAATGATCATTTTATTGATTATTTTATTTTATTTTATTTTAAAGATGTAGGGTACAAGTAAGGATTGGGTAAATAAGTGGTCTAGGTACACATGAAGTTTCAAGCTTACCACTGGATCTCACTTTGCCTGAATTAGGAGCAGGCCCACTTATTGAGGTCATGTGTCCTCTCTCCCTTCTCCCAGTAGTGTCCTACTACTGCCAGTTGCTTTTTTTTTAGTATTATGAGGGTTTTTCAGGATCCACTTATGAGTGAGTACATGTGATACTCAGTTCTTTGTTTCTGTGATGAATCACAGAGTATGATAGGCTCCAAATCTGTCCAGGTTCCTGGAGAGTCCATAATTTTGTCCTTCTTTATGGTTGTGTAATATTCCATCATGTATGTGTGCCACATTTTTTAAATCCAGTTTCTATGGGTAGCACAGTTGATTCCATGTTTTTGCTATTATAAATAGTGTTGCAATAAACATGCATGTGCAAGTATCATTTTGTAGAATGATTTTAGTTCCTCCAGGTATATTCCAAGAAGGACGATTGCTGAGTCATATGGCAGGTCATTTCTAGTTCTTTAGGAATCGCCACACTGTTCTCCATAAAGATTGAACTCATTTGCATTCCCACCAGCAGTGTAAAAGTGTTCCCTTTGCTCTGCATCCGTGCCAGAATCTTTTTTAAAAATTTTTATTAATGTTGGTCATCCTGACTAGGGTTAGGTGGTATTTCGGTGTGGTTTTGATTTTCCTTTCTGTGATGACTACTGAGACTGGGCATTTTTTTCACGTGTCTGTTGGCTGACAATAGATCTTCTTTTGAGAAGTGTCTATTAATTCCTTTTGCCCATTTCT
This sequence comes from Carlito syrichta, assembly GCF_000164805.1. Lineage (NCBI taxonomy): Eukaryota > Metazoa > Chordata > Mammalia > Primates > Tarsiidae > Carlito > Carlito syrichta. Next base: position 98,347 of record NW_007260304.1, read on the forward strand.
TAATGAGATGTTTATTTGTTTATTTTTCTTTCAGCACATTGAAGTTCCTTGTAGATTCTGAAAGTTAGGCCTTTGTCAGATATGCAGTCAGCAAATATTTTTTCTCACTCAGTGGGCTGTTCTCACAACACCCTGGGTGTTTTCTTTTGCCTTGTGGAAGCTTTTGATGAGGTCCTACTTGTCTATCTTATCGTTCATGGCACAGGCATATGGGATTTTGATCAGTAGTTGGTTGCCTATTCCAATTTCCATAAGGGTGTCTCCTGTTTTTTCTAAGATTCATATCATTTGAGGTTTTACATTTTCATCTTTGATCCATTTGAAGTTCATTTTTATGTATGGTGATAGATAGGGGTGCTGTTTTACTTTTCTGCATGTGGTCAACCAGTTTCCCCAGCACAATTTACTGAAAAGGTTCTCCTCTCCCCAGTGGTTTTGAGTGGAGACTTTGTCAAAGATGAGAGGTTGATTGAGAAATTGAGTTTTCTTCCCAGAATCTCTATCTTGTTCCATTGATCTATACGCCTGTTCTTACTCTCCTTCCTGGAGAGGTTCTTCAAGTGATATCAGATGACTATCTAGTAATATGAATCTTATTTCACAGTTAAAATGAGTGTTCCAAAAGAATATTCCATAGTCTACTAGTGTGTCCAATGCTATGTGCATAGTACCCAGATAAATGGACATTACATATGTCAGTGCACACATATGTCTCACTGTGAGATGAATATGAACCTGGGTTACATTTTTAACATGACTTCCAAGTGAACTTTTCCAAAATGGGAGATGGATATGTCATTTGGTTTCCATATATCAGTGTTGACCTCAAAGTCTAGCCAACAAACTTTAAAAAATTACTGGCAACACCCTTTTTCAATATAAATTTTCTCCCTAGGAAACAGTGAAAAATAATTGCAAGAAAATGATTGTATATACTGCCTGGGGCCTTACTGTTTTCATCATCAGTGGAAACTAATTTTTTTTTTATTCAGGGGTCTTTAGGCCAGACAAAAGCAAGGTCTGAACATTGGGTGAATGATGATTACTGAGGACCACAACAGCAGACATTAAACTTATGCTCAATACACATGATTTCATTGCAGTGTGATCATCTATATTCCTCTGGGAATAATGTAGTCTACTTGCCTGCAAGTCAATTTCGCTTCACTGCCCTCCTTCTCCTCAGTGTCTGTTTCATTCAATATGTCCACCCGTCTTTGACAGGTAAATGGTATCTCTCCTGAATCTCCTTGACCAGTAAGGCTGCGTTACACAATAGAAGGAGTGTGAGATTTGGATGCCATCAGATCAGAGTTCAAAACACAGAAGTCATCCACTAATTGGGCAGACCTGTTTGCAAATCATCCAAAAACCTGTGGCTTAATTTTGGTGCATTATATTTTGCATGAGTTCATCAATAACTACCTTTTGTTACAATTGACAGAAAATGTAACTCGCTGATGCCAGTAAGTGTTTTTTTCACCTTAAAAATATCGCCTTTAATTCAGAATAACAATGGTTTTTAAAAATCTTACAATTATGAAAGTTTTTAAAAATATATAATACTCAATACAATGAATAACTACATTTAATTATCATTCAAACACTTAAGGCTGATTTCTCACAGTTTACATGTGAGAATTTAGCATGATACAAACTCAAATATCCATTTCACATATCTTTCAATGTCTGCAGCAGATTGCCTTAGAAACCTTTTTTAAAGCCATTTCAAAATTCTCCATAGTTGTAGGCATGTGCATTTCTTCTTTTGAAAGATTTCAGATTTCTTCTGGGATCAGACGTTCAATACACCTTCTCATTGCCATCATGGAGGCATCCCTGTACACGTTGGTAATGTCTTCACTTGAATAATCTTCCGTGTTTTCTGCTATATTTGCAAGGTCAACGTCATCAGCCATTTCCAGCTCAAGTAGGCTTATTCGTAATAGCTCCTTCCTGCCTTTTGCTGGCGATAAAGGAATATACATTCATTTCTTAAGGTGTCATCTTAAAGTCTCATCTATATCCCAGGGAATGTTAGTAGCTGCCAGATCCATAGCCATTTTGGAAGGGTCATCATTTTCAGAAGCACCTACAACACCATTCATTTCTTTTGTTTTTGTTTTTGTTTTTGTTTTTACTTGAGTCAGAGTCTCACTCTTTCACCCAGACTGGAGGGCAGTGGCACACTCATGGCCACCGCAGCCTCGACCTGCCGGACTCAGGTGATCCTTCTGCCTCAGGTTCCCAAATAGCTGAAACCACAGTTGTGAACCACCACACCCGGCTAATTTTTTGATTTATTGTAGACACGAGGTCTCACCATGTTACCTAGACTACTCTCAAACCCATAGGTTCAGTCAGTCTTCTCACCTTCACCTCCCAAAGTGCAGAGATGACAGGCATGAGCCACCATGCCCAGAGAAACCATCCATTTGAACCAGCAGCTCTGCTTTCACTCTTCTGCTTGCTTTGTGCTCATCAGAAGTTCCTCTGCAACTACAAATAGAATCTATCTCATCAATAAATATGTTGGTTGTAGAATAAAATCGAGCCATTTCAAACAGAAGATGAACCAGATTCTGACTCTCCTCTGTGTTAGGAAGTCAGAGTTGATGAAGAGACATTGAAGAATGTTGTCTTGCACCCTGAAGGTACCGCTTTAGCAAGGAGGATTTTTCCTGTGCCAGGTGAGCTGACCATCAGTACTTTTTTCCAAGGTCTTCTGATGCCCCTAAAGTATTCAGGCATATGCCTGGTGCAGTGGCTTATGCCTGTAATCCCAGCACTTTGAGAGGCCAAAGTGAGAGGATTGCCTTAACCCACAGGGTCGAGACAAGCCTGGTCAGCTTGACAAGACTTCATCTCTACAATAAATCAAAAAGTAGTCCAGCACGGTGGCAAGAGCCTGTAGTTTCATATAGTTGGAAGACTGAGGCAGGAGGATTGCCTAAACCAAGCAAGTCGAGGCTGCAGTGGCAGTGAGCATGCTGCTTCACTCCAGCCTGGGTAACAGTGAGACTCTGATTTGAAAGGAAGGAAGGAAGGAAGGAATTCAGGTTTTCAAGGAAGTTTTTCATCAGGAAGGTGAGAGAAGACATCAGTCTGGAAGGTATCTATGAGAGAAGGATGCGCACTTCTGAGTCTCAGCCCTGAGGAAACAGCAACCAATCTTTTGCAAGGCCATTGGTGTGAACTGTCATTATGGGTGACACTTGGACTCCACCTGGCCACACCCTGTGCATCTGCCTATCCTGCTGGACCTGTGGTATCGTTACCTGCCCAGAACAAACAAGCAGAGGCTGAACTGTGACCCCTCCTAATTTCCTCATGTGCCTCAGTGAGTTTAGAGAATGCACAGGGAGAAGGATTGTGTCATGCCAAGTTGGGGCCTACTAGGATGAATTTGAGGGCTCACACTAGTCACTCTCCTTTGGGGAAGAGCATCCCATCTTGGTGTCTATCTTTGATGTAGGCCTCCCCTCTCCTGGCTTCAGGCGTTGGATTGAAGGAACATAGACTGAACACCTGAGACTCAGGGAAGTGATCCTATGTCACTCCAACCATCCTGATGACTATGCCAGAAAATAGCCATAAATTTTCCCTTTAAAATCCACTTGCATTTAGCAGATTGTTTTCACTGTCTAGGCAGGTTATAGAATGTAACTGAACTCCATTCTTTGTCCTGGTTGAATAACATTTAATTGTTGTTTGTACCACGTTTTATGTATGACAATTCATAGGCATGTGGGTATATTCCACTCATTACTGTTATAAATAATAATACAAAGGACAAATTTTCTGTGTGATACCATTTTCATGAAATGTCAAGAATAGGAAAATCCATAGGAACAGAAAGCAAAAGAGTAATTTCTTCAGGCTAGGGGAGGGAGAGAATTAGGACTAACTACTCATAGGCAGGGGGTTCCTTTCTGTGGTGTTGAAAATGCTTTGGATATAGGTAAGAGAAATAGTTGCACAATACTGTGAGAAAACTCAACATCATGAATCTGGTATGTAAAATGTGAACAATGATACCTTTATGATGAGAATTATATGACATAGTTAAGTGAATAGATAATTGAATTATTCTGAGGGTCCTGGCCTGGGTTTGAAAAACTGAAGAGATAGCAGGGCTCAGTGGCTCAGCCTGTAATCCCAGCGCTTTGGGAGGCTGAGGTGAGTGAATTGCCTGAACCCGCGGGTTCGAGACCCACTTGGGCAACTTGGGAAGACCTCATCTCTACAATAAATCAAAAAATTAGCCGGGCGTGGTAGTGCGCACCTGTAGTTCCAGCTACTTGGAAGGTCATGGCGGAAGGATAGCCGGAGCCCAGCAGGTCGAGGCTGTGGTGGCCGGGTGCGGCCACTGCACTCCATCCAGTCTGGGTGACAGAGTGAGACTCCAACTCAAAAAATAAAAATAGAAAAACTGAAGAGTTCTACTCCCACCCAATCAATGAGTAGAACTCAGATCAACCCCATAATGCAAGCTTCTCATGAGAACATCAGAATCTGACTTCTCAGAGCAATTGATTAACCTCAATTGCGAGAAGGGACAGGTTGCAATGACTAGCTTCAAAGAGACAGAATATAAGCGGCTGAGTAGCTGTCATGCAACCTGGGAAGGTGTAATCAGCTAACACTGTAAGGACCTGCTGGGGAATCCATGTTGGCCACCCCTATGGAAACCAGAATATCAGAGGATCTAAGACAGAGGAACACTTTGTACTCATTCAAGGCTCTTCTCCATGGGTGTCAACTGGATATACACAAGAAAACTGGGAGAGGGGAAAACACACCATGTTCATGGTACAAGCATGATCAGCTTCCACTGTGCATGGCCTAGACTCTCATGCCCCAACCAGAAGCTCTTCTCACATGGTACAAAATCCCAAAGCCTTTGGAGTAGGCACAGCAAAACCTTCCACCACTGGTTCCAGGTTGTAACATTTTGTAACTGGAGAAAGTAGACTACAAATTGATTCTACCACTAGTGGGAGTGCAGGAAATTTTGGAAACCATGATCCTAGATGAAACCTGTTAGAGATATAAAAATTTGAGTGAAAGAAAAGGAAATTCCTGCTCAAATCAACCAAACCCACGAGGTCGAGTCTGGCCACCAAGGGGAGCAGAAACACCAACACTGAGGGACCCCCATGCTCAAGACCAAGGTGCATAGACGCTGCCCAAGACTGAGGAAGATGGGGACAAGAGGAACTCTAATCCTCACCAGAAGCCTGTCATCGTTCATCAAGGAGCAGCTGTCCACGGGGTCGGGAGGCGATAAGGCACCAGGGAATTATCTGATTCACACAGTGGAGTTCATCCAGCTCTGGTGTCAGCAACCCTGTACATACAGGATGAACCCATGAAGGGGGTAACCAAGGGGCAAGAATACAGGACATGCATGAACCCAGCACCTGTGTGGCCCTCTCTCCAAGGATTGTGTAGTCATCATTACCTCAAAGTCTAACCTGTGAACAGCCGAGAGGTCTGGATGTGATGCTATCCTTTGAGAAGACCAGTGAGCCACCTGGTAACGACTTGATCACATGAAACATCTCTGCCAAGGAGATGACAGTAAATCCTCCTTCCTGACGTGGATGCTTGCACTGAGCATGGGATTCACTGAGCTCTTTGCAACACTCAGGAGGACTCAAAACTTCTCACTTGTTTCAACAGAATATCTCATCACTGATTCTCAGATCCAGAGATCTAGGTGCCTGTGAACCCAGTAGGACAATGATAATATGTCTGCATGATATCCTGGGGATGACCTGAGAAATTGATATGCACACTGCAGTGATTGGTGCTACTGGGGCTGATAGAACATTGGCGTGGTCTCTTAAAAATTGATGAAATGGGATTTTTCAAGATGGCAGGTTGAGGATTTCAGTGTGCCAAATCCATTCAAGTGTTGAGAAGTACTTTGGAAAAATCAACAGTGAACTCCAATTCAAGAAGGAAAATGAATATTCATCAAAACAACAAAGGACACCACACATCTCAAAAAGGACAAGGCAGATGAACACCCCTACAAGGGTGCTCTGCAGAGAATAGTGAGTGTGACCAGAACATGGGACATGACTGAAAGCTCCCCTCTGAGACATGTCCTCCAACTGGCGATTTGTTTAACCTAGGACATGCGGGAATACCCCATTTCTCCTGAGTCCTGCAGCTGTCTTGGGGAGAGGCCAAGCAGTGGTGAGAGGGAAAGACACCTAGTAAAGCTGATAATTGCTTACCCCATCAGCTGGTGAGCTGGGACCCCAGAAACGTTGCAGTCCTCAGAGCTCTATTACCACCCCTGGAATCACACAGTGGCCAGGCCCCCATGGTGTCCGGATGGAGAAGCACGGTGGTGCCCTACACGGAGTCCCCAAAGGGTGCTCCAGCTTTCTAGGTTCAGGGGTCAGTAAGCCAAGTCCCTGGAAGTGTGAGTTCATTGATGGGCTGGCAAGTCAGGCCCGGGAAAGTGCTGCAGCTCTCCTACTTTGGATCCGGGCAAGCCAACCCCGTGGTCCACTCCTTTGTCAGTTTCACTTTAAACTCGGATCCCAGCAGCTTCCTCATCAGTTTCACTTAAACTGCAGACAACTCTGGCATCAGTTTGATTCACTTCAAGGTCAGTTTCCATGTCAGCACCGCTGTGCCTGTTCAGCCAGCTCCACAGGCTGACAAGCCAGCCTCCGGCCTGTGCAGCTCTTCAAGTCCAGTTTTCAAGTTCTGCTAGCTTCAGTAGTAGCTCTCTGAGTCAAGGACCCCGACAACCAGAGGATACGTAAGTACGAATTAATTAGATGATATAAAATCCCTTGGGAGCAGGAAGGGGGTCCCAACAGGGTTTCCAGGTTGCCGGTGCGGGCGGGAGTTTATATAGTTGCCAGAGCCTGCTGATTGGTAGGCAACAGCACCAATCAGAAAAAGGCACCATGATGGGGTCTTGGAATTTCACCAATCGGGAGAGGGTTAGAAAGGGCCAATCAGCTAGAGGCCTCATGGTATGGTCTTGAAATTTTGCCAATCAAGAGGGTTAGGAAGGGCCAATCAGGAAAAAAGCACACAATGATTAAAAATCCACCGACCTGGAAATGGGTGTGTTCACTCTAGCGGAAGGGGCTTACAGGAAGTCTATTATGACCACCCGAACTCTCTGCCTGTCAGATTTTCTATTTTTCTCCTTTCTCAAAGTCATAGGTGTTTTATCAAATCCCAGTCGGTGAGGACCTGGGAATGATGTCTATCATAGCTATTGCTGCATTTGCATTTGAGGACTTGGCCATGAATTTGTTGTCTCCTCTGATGTCCAGAAGGGCTTTCCCTAAGTTTTCTTCCAAGATCTTTGTAGTTTGGGGTTTCACATTTAGGTCCTTGATCCATTTTGAGATCATTTTTGTATATGATGTTAGGTAGGGTCCAGTTTTATTCTCCTGCATGTGATTGACCAGTTTTCCCAGCACTATTAGCTAAATATGATCTCTTTCCCCCAATGTTTGTTTTGGCTGACTGTTGAAGATGTCTTGGTTGAAGGTCTGTGGTTTTATTTCCAAATTCTCTATCTGTTCTGTCAGCCTATGTGTCTGTTTTTGTGTCAGAACCATGCTGTCTCTTGGTTACTGCATCCCTGAAGTAAAGTTTGAAGTCTGGAAGTATGATGTCTCCAACCTTGAGAAGAACCAATTTTGTGATTTATTGATCCTTCGTATTTTGTTGTTGTTTTCAATCTCCTTTCATTCTCCTCCGATCTTTGTTCTTTTCTTCTTGTAGCTTTAAGTTTTCATTATTCTTGTTTTTCTGGTTCCTTGGGGTACAGCCTTAAGTTGTTGATTTCAGATATTTTTTTTGAGTTGGAGTCTCACTCTGTCACCCAGACTGCTGGGCTCCAGCAATCCTTCCACCTCAGCCTTCCAAGTAGCTGGAACTACAGGTGCATGCTACCACACTCGGCTAATTTTTTATTTATTGTAGAGATGAGGTCTCACTAAGTTGCCCAGGCAGGTCTCAAACCTGCAGGCTCAGGCAATCCACTCACCTCGGCGTCCCAAAGCAATGGATTACAGGCTGAGCCACCCAGCCCAGGCTGAATTCAGATCTTTTATCATTTTAATGTAGGCACTTAATGTTATAAGTTTTCCTCTCAGCACTGCTTTTACTGTGCAGCAGAGGTTTTGGTATGTGGTGTCTATGTTTCACTGAAAGGTCTTTCAAAAACAAGTAGTTGAATTTTCATGTAGTAGTGTCGTTTGGGAAGTTCCTCTTGATTCCCTTTTTATTTCATTGGGTCAAAGAAGATTCTTACTGAAATTCTGAGTTTTTTGTTTTTTTTTAAATAGTTGAGGCTTGCTTTATGGCCAAGCATATTGTTGATTTTGGAAAATGTTCCATTTGACTATTAGAAGAATACATAGTATTCAGTTGTTGGAGAAAAGGTTATATTGAAATAGGGACCGAGCGCTTAATTCACAGACACGGACACCAAAAGTACAAGTTATAAAAAGGAGAGGTTTATTAGCCAAGGACCCGCCGGCAGCCACTTGCCTGCTGGACATGCCAGTCCCACAGCAAGGGCCCCCATTAGTTGTAGGGGCTTGCTTAAATGGGGCAAAATCACATTGGGATTTCCAAGTGGGCCAAACTGCAACATTCTGGAGGCCTAGGTACTTTTCAAGCAATGCTAATGGGGTTCACAGAATTTGAAAAAAAGCTGTTAAACAGTTTAACCTAGCCAGCAGATGCTGTTGCCAGTTTCCAGGAAGGGAACTTTTTAAAAACTGTGCAAAGGTTGAGTATATGCTTAGCTTATTTTTTGACATTGTAGATGTCTTTTTAAGTCACAATATTCAGTTCATTCAGTCTATAGTCCAGTTTACATTTAGTATTTCTTGGTTGATTTTCTACTTTGGTAATTTGTCTAGTGAAGTCAGTGGGTTATCAAAGTCCCTCACTATCATTTTATTGTTGTCAATATGTTTCCTAAGGTTGATCAGTATTTACTTCTTCAAGGGAATCGGCTGCACATATATTTTGGATACCTAACTTTTTTGTTGTATTGACCCCATTACCACTATATAATGACTTTCTTGGTTTTTGCTTTTGTTTTTCCTGTTGCTGTTCAAAGTCTGCATTATTCGAAATAAGGATGGTGATTCTGCTCAATTTGTTTCTCATTGGTGTGCTAACTTTTTCCATCCATTTGCTTTGAGTCTGTAGCTGTCTTAAGCCAGTATTTAAGGCTCTTGTAATCTTGTATTTTTATCCAGTTTGCCACCCTCTATATTTTAAGTGGCATGTTAGGCTATTAATATTCAGGATTATGATAGATATGATGGGTTTTCTTTCTGCCATAGTGTTGTTAGCTACCTGTCTTGGGTTTTCAAACATATACTTGCTTCATATAATCTGTGAACTCGGCACTTACGTGACTTTTTGTGATGGTGAGTGTTGTCATTTAAGTTTTTAGGATGCCTTTCAGCATCTCTTGTAGGGCCAGTATAGTGGCAATGAATTTCCTTAGTGTTTATTTGTACTAAAATACTTTATTTCTCCTTCATTTTTGATGCATAGTTTGGTAGGATATAAGGTTCATTTCTGGCTCTTTTTTTCTTTTTTTTTTTTCTTTTTTTTTTGAGTTGGAGTCTCACTCTGTCGCCCAGACTGAAGTGCAGTGGCTGCTCCTGGCTACCGCAGCCTCGACCGGCTGGGCTCCAGCGATCCTTCTGCCTCAGCCTTCCGAGTAGCCGGAATTACAGGCATGCGCTACCATGCCCAGCTGATTTTTTTTTTTAATTGTAGAGATGAGATCTCGCCAAGTTGCCCAGGAGGGTCTCGAACCTGCGGGCTCAGGCAATCCACTCACCTCAGCCTCCCAAAGTGCCGGATTACAGGCTGAGCCACCAAGCCTGGCTGGCTTTTTGTTTTCTATAAGGAGGTGAAAAATAGGCCTTCAATCTCTTCTGGCTTGTAGGGTTTCTCCCAAGAAGCCCAAAGTTAGCCTACTGTCATTTCCTTTACAGGTGATTAGGTGTTTCTTGCTGCTCCTAAGATAGTTTATTTCATGTGGGCTTTCCATAGTCTGACAACTATATGCCTTGGGGTTCTTGTAATATTCTTGTAATGTTTCCTCAAGAAGTTCTCTGAACTTTTTCTATTTGGATGTCTAGTCTCTCTCAAAGCCAGGACACTTTTCTTGAATTATTTCTTAAAGTAGGTTTTCCATTTTTTTTTTCTTTAAATTCTTCTTTCCCTAGAATATCTGTGATTCATAGATTTGAATGCTGTACATACTCCCATATTACTTGGTTCATTGTTTCAAATTAGTTTTTATTTTTTTGAATGAATTAATTCTAAAGATCTGTGTTCCGGGTCTGGGATTTTTATTGTTCCCCTTGATCCAGTCTATTGTTAAAGCTTTCAACTATTTTTTGTAATTCCCTCAGTGAATTCATTGCTTCTATGTGTGTGTGTGTGTGCGCATGCACACGTGTGTGTGTCTTTTAATGATATGTATCTCTCCTTTCACATCCTGAATTGTTTTACTAATTTTTTGTGTTGGTTTCAGCTTTCTCTTGGATCTCAATGAGCTTCTTAAGAATTCTTTGTCTGGTATTGCAAGGATTTCATTTTGGCTAAGAGTCATTATTGGAGAGTCAGTGTGCCCCTTTTGAGGTGTTATGATATTTTTTATGCTTTCAGAATTGTTTTTTTCATTCTCTCTTATCTGACTGAAACAGTGCTCTTTTTAAAAAAAAATTGCTTTCATTATAAAGAGCTCTTTCTTCCCTTGAGTAGGTGACTATAATGTCTGTGATGAAGGGTCTTATGGCTTTGGGTCTGGGACTTTCAGTGGTGAGGAGTCTGTCCAAACCTTGTGTTTATAAATATTGTATATGTGTCCACTCTCCCAAGTGCCAGTCGTAGTAGTGATGTCATGCCGCTCACTGCCTCCTGTGGGGCCAGGGAGGTGAGGGTCTCAGGAACCTTGTCTTGTTCTCAGTGGTGTGGGTACCCAAATTTCCTAGTGTGTGGTGTCATTCAACCTTTTGGCCAGCAAGTGGCACGTCCAGGCAAAAGCCAGCCCCTACCTGTGTGGATGGATATGGGCTTGATCCTTGTCCACTGGGAGAAGCTCTCTGTTGTCTCAAGCAATGAACTGATTTTTCTCTACTGGATGCCCTCTCTGGGGCTCTCTGCCTGTTCTCTCAGAACCAAAGGGGTTCTTTGCTGTTCTGGTGAATTCCCACTTTCCTTCTTGAATAGAACTTCCCTGAGTTGATCTTTCCATACTATTTAACTATTTTCATGTGGGTGAGACACGTGGAAAGTCTCTAATCAACCATCTTCAAACACACATACACAGTTTCTTACAAATTGCTCTAACTACTTCTATCAGTAACTGAGGTAGCAGTGTTAAACACCCCTCTATATCTGTGGATTTGCCTACATGTCCCTTAATTTCTTTTTTTTCTAGAAAGTAGTGTTTATTAAGAGGACAGAAAAGCTCACTAGATGATAGATATTTTAGTCTTCTCAGATTTGGGGCTATCATAGATAAAACTTCTATGAACATTTGAGTATAAGTCTTTGGTGTTTCCATGTTTCCATTTCACATGGATGAAGATCTCGGAGTGGATTACTGGGTGAAAAAAGAAGTTCATGATTAACTTTAAAACTATATACTTCTGATGCACCTAGCAGTATCATTCACAGTAGCTCAAAGGCCGAAACCACACAGGTGCACATCAATGGATGACTAGAAATAGAAAATATGATAAATTCTGTCTCAAAGGTTTTGTGTTGCTATAACAGAATACCACAGACTTGGCAATTTGTAAAGAAAATAATTTTATTTCACACATGTCTGGAGGCTGGGAAGTCTAAGGCCTGCATATGGCCAGGGATGCTGTGTCATCTCATTGCAAAAGGGCAGAGCTCTGCCACTCAGGCTCAAGAGCAGTAGCATGCCTACAGCCACCATAGCCTCAACCTGCTGGGCTCCAGTGATCCTTCCACCTCAGCCTACCAAGTAGCTGGAACTACAAGCACATGCCACCATGCCCGGCAAATTTTTTTATTTATTTTAGAGATGAGGTCTTGCCAAGTTACCCAGACTGGTCTCAAAACCATGAACTCAGGCAATCCTCTCACCTTGGCCTCCCAAAGTTCAGTTATGTTCTTTGCCATGTTATAACAAGGATGACCTTTACTCCAGTTCCCAAGAAGATATTTCTTATTTCTGTCTGAAACCTCATCAAAATGACCTTTACTGTCTATTACTTCTACCAACACCCTAATCAAAACCACTTAAGGAATCTCTAAGTGTCAGACTTTCCCCACATTTCTTGAGTCTGAGTACTCAACAGAATTGCCCTTAAAACCACATTTATGGGAATCTAGGCTTTTCTTTGCCTGCTTCTTCCAAAGCTTCCAAGCTCTACCCATTGTCTATTCAAAAGATACTTTCACATCTTTACACATTTGTTATAACCAGCAACCATCCTACTCCTGGTACCAAGTTTATTTAAATCTTCATTTGTTTTTGTTGCAATGACAGTATATCACAGAACAGGTCATTTCCATAGAAAACAAATGGTCTAAGGTCAAGGGACTCACATTTGGTGAGGAGGCTCTTCTTGCCGTATCATGTTATGGCAGGAGATGAGAGGATGAGAGAGAGAAAGAAGGGACAAAACTCAATTTTATGACCACACACTGTCATAACAATGACTTGAGTCCACCCACAGATGGTGGAACCCCCATGATCTAGTCACATGTTAAAGGCCATACCTTCAGTGAAATTGCATTTGGGGTTAAGTTTCAAACACAAGAACCATGGGTGACACTTGGAAACCACAACCTAAACATCCCATGGCCTATTATTTCCCATTTTAAATAAATGCAATTCTGAAAAATCATGAATGAACATTGAAGACATTATACTAAGTGAAGTAAGCCAGACAAAAAATGTCTTGAATGGTGTACCTGGAATAGTCAAACTCATAAAGAAGGAAGCAGAAGGGTGATCAGCAGAGACTGGAGAAAGTAAGGGAATGCAAAGTTACTGTTTTGGGGGTTCAGAGTTTCTGCTTGAGATGATAAAATGTTTTGAAGGTGGATGATGGGGATGGTTGCAAAACAATGTGAATGCACTTAATGTCACTAAACTGTACACTTAAAGTGGGTTTTGAAGGTCAGTTTATATTATGTGTATGACAATTAAGTTTGTGATGTCATCCTAGAAAAAATGAAACATACATCAATGCTGAATATCACTACAGTCACCGTCAAACTCATTGGAGGCTAGATCAGGGGAGTAGGGAGGGTGTTCCAATACAATTATTTGTACAGTGTTACCAATATAAGCACACAGTCACAAGTCCACAAACTTGATTTTCAGATATCAACAAATAATGATGACAACTCTGATGGCCATTCCAGAAAGAGTTCCAAAATTGCTTGATGGAGGATCTAG
>NW_007260304.1:111837-132144 GCF_000164805.1 Carlito syrichta
AGTGACTTTCATAGTTATTCTTTAAATGCTGGCCACTGTTGTTTGGTCAAGTTAATGGGCTTCATATTCCTACTATCACTATGTACAATCTATAGTTTTGTATTAGTGATTTTAAGGATTTTTTAATTAGACAAGTGATGTGGAACCGAAGTCAAAGTAAACCTTGTATGCATTATGTTTAGTTTAAGTGAAACTCCTTTTACACTTATCTCAAGACTCATTAACTGAAAGTAGATAGTGTTTTTGGCTTATTCGTTTCTTCTAAAGACCGCTAGATGGTGGTAACTTTTAAAACTTATATACATGAAGGAAGTTTCTTTGTCTTGCCCCTTTTACAAATGCTATAAAAGCTTTCTGTTAACTAATAAAGGAGGTCCTCTGCTCAGGAAGCTGGTGTCCGGGTATAATATTTTCGTCTTTCGCCTATCCATCTCTCCTCCAGGAGATCTCACGACCTGGCAAAGGAGCTGGACCCCTTCATTTCTAGGATTCTATTTGTTCAGATATGATAACCTTTATTAACAAGTTGGCAGATTGTAGATAGTAACTCTTTTTATCATATAAGTATGACTCTTTGTTATCAATTTTTTTGGACACACTCCTCCCACATACCTGAACTTCCATGAAGGAATTTGCTCAAGAATATCCTGAAATGATAAAATGTTTTGAAGGTGGATGGTGGGGATGGCTGCAAAACAATGTGAATGCACTTAATGTCACTAAACTGTACACTTAAAGTGGGTTTTGAAGGTCAATTTATATTATGTGTATGACAATTAAGTTTGTGATGTCATCCTAGAAAAAATGAAACATACATCAATGCTGAATATCACTACAGTCACCGTCAAACTCATTGGAGGCTAGATCAGGGGAGTAGGGAGGGTGTTCCAATACAATTATTTGTACAGTGTTACCAATATAAGCACACAGTCACAAGTCCACAAACTTGATTTTCAGATATCAACAAATAATGATGACAACTCTGATGGCCATTCCAGAAAGAGTTCCAAAATTGCTTGATGGAGGATCTAGGCACTGGCATCAGTGCATAATTCCCAAGGGGAGTACGTAAGGTGATCATAGTGACATACAGCAGTGAAGTATGCAACACTTTTTCAGATGGTTATGAAACTAATTGTCAATCCTTGTATTTACAATACTAAAAAGTACATGCTAGGCTATGCATGGTGGCTCACGCCTGTAATTTCAGCACTTTGGGAGACTGAGGTGAGAGGACTGCCTGAGCCCATGGGTTCTGGAGCAGCCAGGGCAACTAGGCAAGATCTTGTTTCTACAATAAATCAAAAAATTAGCTGAGCATGATGGCACATGCCTGTAGTTCCAGCTACTTGTAAGGCTGAGATGGAAGAATTGCCTGAACCCATCAGGTTGAGTCTGGGGTGGCCGTAAGCATGCCACTGCCCTCGAGCCTGAGTGACAGAGTGAGACTTGAACTCAAAAAAACAAATAAATTATATGCTAGGCTGGGCATGGTGGCTCAAACCTGTAATCCTAGCACTTTGGGAGGCCAAGTGAGAGGACTGCTTGAACGCAGGAGTTCAAGAACAGGATGGGCAGCATAGCAAGACCTAGTCTCTTCCAAATTCAAAAAATAAGATAAGCATTGTGGCTCATATCAGTAGTCCCAGCTACTAGGGCTACTGAGGCCGAAGGATGTCTGAGCTCAGGAGGTTGAGGCTGTGGTGAGCCGTGATCCTTTCACTGCATTCGAGTCTGGGAGACTGAGATCCCCAAACTAAAAAAAAATAAGGAAGGAAGCATAGTGGCTCACGCCTGTAATCCCAGCATTTTGGGAGGCCAAGGCAGGAGGATTTCTGAAGCCCAGGAGTTCTAGACCAGCCAGGGCAACATAGCAAACCAGGTGTGGTGGTGCACATTTGTAGGTCCAGCTGCTCAGGAGACTGAGAAGAGGATTTCTTGAGCCCAGGAGTTTATGGCTGCAATGAGATATGATCATGCCACTGCATTCTAACCTGGGCAACAGAATAAACCCTGTCTCAAAAATAATAATAAATAATAATAATGAAATAAAAAATTTAAAAATAGTAACTTGAAGGTTGAAAGGGTAAACTGAGACAAAGAGGACTGGTGCTAGGGCAGCAGGAATAATGCAATTTTGCACCAAGTAAGAAGTAGAAGGAAGCAAAATTTATTATTCCCCTTTCACACATCGCAAAGCAGGCCAACACTCAGAGGCAAATATGACCTGGAAGAGCTGAGAACTGGGTATATTTAAGGGCATTTGGGTTCAAGGAGGTTTGGGCCCAGAGGGGTCTGGGCCAAAAAGAATGCCCAGGGCTATTTGAAGTTGATTGTAGCCACATGAGTCTAAGATCTGGATGTCACCAGACATTAGCATCTCATGCCCTCCAGTAGTGGACTAGATGGGAGGAGACGGGAAACGGGTTTTTCTTGCAAGAGACCTGTCAGACATATCCCATTCACAAGCTCTTTAGCTAAAAGGTGGTCTTATTATCATTTCTACAGCTTCAGCCAGCTAAGAGACCTGGAAGTTTCTTAGAGATTACTCAGATAAACCATGAATGGAAAGGTTGAACTGTCCTTGTCATGCATCTGATGGGGATTTACTGAGGGGGTGGGGTAGGCTGCCAGCTTGGCCAGCAATAGAACGTCTGAACGGTTCCTAAAACCTGCTATTGAAAAATTATCTGTGTCTAACCTGTGCTAGATTCAAAGCGAGTCAGTCTAAGCAAAAATGGCTGTGCTGAGGCAAATGGTTATGCTGAGGTAAAAGTTTATTCTAAGTGTCTCAGGGTCCCTCCTTTCAGGGAAACATTTGATTTCCCAGCAAGCAAGGAAGGGGTGGTGTGTTAGGGGTTTGGAACGAATGCCACCGACACCTACTATGGAAACAGAAGGAAGGAGGGGACCATGATATTCAATTAAAGCTGAGCAGGTAGCCCCAGGATCGATGCTGAGTGAAATACGTCTACCAGCAACAGAGATTTTCACTCTGCCTTCAGATGGCTGTATGAAGTGCTCAGGGGAGCATGGGGCAACTGAGCCAGAAGTGTGTCGATCAGATTGGTCAGATTGAAGCACACCGTACAGGTCCAGCTGAGACTGACCTGGCCTTCAGGCACATGGCTGGTACCCAAGAAGCCCTAGTTTGATAGTTTGGCAGCTGTCCTGGTGGTTGGGGAATGTGCCTCTGTTCAGCTGGGTGAACATGGCAATTCCCTCCCCAGTGTCTGACTTACCTGCACTTGTGGCATGGGGTGGAATGCGGCAGCTTGGTGTAGTCTCTAGCCTGGTGACCGGATTGATGATGCTTGAAACAGATCCCCGGTGGCAGCTGCTGTCCACACTAATTGTTGTCAGGTCTCCCAGGGATAAAGTCTCTATTTGGTTTTTCCTTTCCTCAGCTCCAGCTGGGGCTGAGGCTATGAGCTAGAAGTCCTGAATTTTAGCTTTCCTGTCCTCCCTTCATTCCTCTTTTTGATTAATTTTTTTATTTTTGAGTTGAAGTCTCACTCCTTCGCCCAGGCTTGAGTGCAGTGACACACGAGCTAATGGCCACCCCAGCATTGACCTGCTAGGCTCCAGCGATCCTTCAACCACAGCCTTTCGAGTAGCTGGAACTACAGACACATGCTACTATGCCTGGCTATTTTTTATTTTATTTTAGAGACGAGGTCTTTCCAAGTTGCCCAATGTGGTCTCAAAGCCATGGGCTCTGGCAATCCCCTCACCTTGGCCTTCCAAAGTGCTTGGATTACAGGCTGAGCCACTGAGGTCGGCCCCTCCTTTCAATTTTTAAAGACTTTGTGGTCCGGGCACTGTGGCTCAAGCCTGTCATCCCAGCACTTTGGGAGGCCGAGGCGTGAGGACTGCCTAAGCCCAGGATTCGAGACCAGCCTGGGCAACTTGGCGAGGCCTCATCTCTACAATAAATCAAAAAATTATGCAGGCATGGTAGCGCACAGTTGTAGTTACAGCTACTTGGAAGTCTGAGGTGGAAGGATCACCTGAGCCCAGCAGGTAGAGGCTATCGTGGCGGTGAGCATGCCACTGTACTCCAGCCTGGGTGACACAGTGAGACTCCAACTCCAAAAAACAAAAATGAAAAAAGACTTTGTATGCCAGGTCTAGAGCTCAGTGAGGGTTGGGGTCCTTTCTCCAATATCTGGAGCTTTCATTTAATATCCGGAGTCAACTAGGAAATAAAATGCACAGCTAAGATGGATTGTCCTTCTGGAATATCTGGATTTAAATTAGTATAGCACTGCAGGGCCTCATATATGCAAGCTAAAAAGGCAGTGGATTTTCATCAAACCATTGGGCAACATCTTTAACGATATCTTTGTTTATTTGTTTAATAATGGCCTTTAGCATGTCACATATTAGGTAAAAAAATAAAATGATTCTGCTTTTCTTTGTCAGAGGAGTTAAAATTCCCGTTAGGATCTGTCCCGGGATGGCTATTGCAGCCAGGGAACGCTAACCAGGCTGAGTGTGGATAAACTCAACTGCAATTTCTCGGGGTTTGGAAAAAGTCTGGTTGATGAACTCCTCATGGTTAGTGGTGGTGGTCAAAATGACCCAAATATCTTTCCATGTGAGATCATATATAAGAGAGAGGTGTTGAAATTCCTTAGCAAACTTGGTTGGATCTAACAATGGTATTTCTCCAGTATTTTCTGGATCTTTTTTTTGCTCTTGGGAAGTCCAGTTTAGCGAGATTCTTGTTCATTAGAGGGTAATTTACAGTTTCTGTAGTAGTACGACGATTATTTTTAATTTACTCCTATTTTTTCACTGTATCATGGTCAAAATGTTAAGTTTGTTTGGGGGTTTTTTGTTCCGTTTTGTTTTTTATTTTCTTATTTCCTGGCTTGATTGTCTGTTTGTTTTTTGTTTGTTTGTTTGTTTGTTTGTTTAATTAGAGTCAGATTCTCACTCTGCAGTCCAGGCTGGAGTGCAGTGGTACATTCATGGCTACCACAGCATCGACCTGCTGGGCTAAGGCGATCCTTCTGCCTCAGCCTTCCAAGTAACTACAGCTACAGGCATACACCATCATGCACAGCTAATTTTTTTTTCTTTTTTGTGGAGAGGAGGTTTTGCCAACTTTCCAGACTGGTCTCGAACCCTGAACCCTGCATCAAGCAATTTTCTCACCTCCACCTCCCCAAGTGCTGAGATTACAGGTATGAGCCACCATGTCTGAATAAATTCATTTTTAAACTCATGTTCTTTCATTGTTTCTGTAGAAATTTCAACCATTATCTTTTCATGTATCGTATAACATCATTCTCACTTCTCTCATTCTGAAATGATCACAGATATGTTTACTCTTCTCATTCTATTTTCTGTATGTTTTAATATTTTCTCTCTCTCTCTCTCTCTCTCTCTCTCTTAGTTGGAGTCTCATGTATTCCCCAGACTGGAGTGCAGTAGCATGCTCACAGCATCCCAGCATCGACCCACTAGCTCAGTTGATCCTTCTACCTCAGTCCTCCAAGTAGCCAGAACTACAGGTGCGCACTACCATGCCTGGCGAATTTTTTCTGATTTATTGAAGAGAAGAGGTCTTTCCAAGTTACCAAGGTTGGTCCCACACCATGGACTCAGGCAATCCTGTCACATCGGCCTCCAAAGTGTGTTTTAATATTTTCTGTTGTTCAGTTTCTCGT
The DNA here is from genome assembly GCF_000164805.1 of Carlito syrichta. NCBI lineage: Eukaryota > Metazoa > Chordata > Mammalia > Primates > Tarsiidae > Carlito > Carlito syrichta. The sequence goes on from NW_007260304.1 coordinate 117,516, forward strand.
CTCTCTATAAGGCATTCTGGAAATTTCAGTAAATATTTTATTTCAATTTATATATTTACCATTTCACCTGTCCTATCCTTGATTAAGTTAATTTTAATGGAAGTGCTTCAATTTACTATTTTTCCTTCGCAATATGGATATAATTCCTTTCAATAACTGCCCACTTTTCTCTAATATACTCTTTTCTGCCCATTCTTGTTGACAGCTCTCCTCCCACACACCTGACCTCTCAAAACGGGTCTTTCCCAGGCTGTCCCAGGCATCAGGCCGAAAGAAAGGGGATTGCTGAAGCTCCCCCTGCCTGTCGTCCAAACTTAGCATCAGCTCAGGGTTGTACCCAGCAAAGATGTCACCAATGCCACTCTCACACTCACACCTGGGACAGACGCCCCTGTCAGCCAACGCTGTGGTGAATCTGGTTATGCACAGGAGAGGTGGCTCAGGGCTGAATAGGGAAGCTGATCAGGGAGCAGAGATGTCCCAGTGCCTACTTACAAATTCAGGGGAGGGGAACCACAGCTCCTAGCTTACCCAGAGTCTTGAGTCCTCCATGACTGTGAGGACCCTGAGGCTTCTATTCTGTCCCACACAGAGGGGAAACTCTCCACAGTGACCCCTTGAGGTTCCCAAGGAACTGCTCAGCTGTGAACTCTGTTTTTTGATGTGGGTCCTTCTCAATTTTAGGAATCTTTTTTCTCTTTTTCTTCTCATACCTGTGGTCATATATATATTTCAGAAATATCATAAGGAGCATTTCTTGGCATTTGAAACTGACAAGGGCTCAGGAGTGGACACATCAATTGTCCACCCAGACTCTGGAGTTCAACAGCAGGATCCATATTGTCCCAAGCCCTCATGTCTGAACGTGGTCTATAAAGTAACCATGATTGAGCTCCTCCCATGACCTAGGTAACACTGACCCCAACAACCACTCTGAGGAGTGAGGTTCATGACAACGTGTCCCAAACTAGAAAACAGCCTGGTGGAAGTGTCATTACTTCCCCAGGTCATACACAGGGGATGATAATCAGAAATGAAATAGAAACCAGCTGCCCAGCCCACCCCCAAATCAGAAAACAACCTAATCAACGGATCTGAAAACCTTGACTATGGATTGAAGTGCAGCCTGATGGACAAGGACACCAGGGGACTGAGGAAGCAGGAAGGACTCAGAGGCTTGTTCTCAAGGGGGTGGGGATGGGCACTGCTGGATAAAAAAGACAAAAAGGGGAAGTACTAGAAAGGAAATATTTGGTGAAAGAAAAGACACTCTAGGGACTAAAAAGTATGTTTTTTTCTTTGTATTTTCTGCATGTCTCCTTGTACTCTTTGCCACGTGCAGCTCAGAGTGACCTGCACCCTCAGGTGATGAGCGGGTCTCTGCTGAACTGAGTCACTGCTGGGCAGTGTGAACCTGCGTCTTCTCTGAAGCATCTCCAGGGCTGTGTAGTTAATTGGCCATGGTGAGGACCTCCACAAGGATGTGGTGGTGAACGGGCTGAGGGTGAAGGGGATCCCATGGGAGGCTCTAGAGGGAAGGAAGAGCCCTCGGTCCCCCTCACCTGGAAGGGACTGACACAGGAAGGCACTGGGTCTATTTGCTGCTATATCCTGGCCCTTGGTGACATGAGGATAGATCAGACAGACAGTGCCCAGGGGTCAGAAGAGACCCCATTTCTGGGTTAAATGTCTGCAGAGAGCCTGGAGTCAGTCCCAGCCCCTGCCCTGGGGAAACAAAAGTCAATCTTCTAGAAAGGCCAGTTCCCCTTCCTGTGGGCCTAAGGATGTGACAATCCCATGACAAGGAGGACCCAGCCTCTGCGTGGCCACACCCTGTGTGTCTGTCTGTTTTTCAGGCACAGCGGTCTCCTCCATCAGCACAGCCGGGACCAGTGGGAGGAGACACCATGATCCTGACACTCCCAGCCCTGCTCTGCCTCAGTGAGATTTGAAGAGGGGGAGGGGAGACCCTGGTCTGGGAGGGATCCCACCCCACTGCCAGGCCCTGGTCCATGAGGAGACCACAGGGGCTCAGGAGGCCACCAGGGAGAAGAGGACTTGCTCAGAGTAGAGGACAAATCTCAAGGGAACTCTTTTCCAGGGCTAAGTCTGGGACCCATGACCCGAGCACAGTCAGGTGAGTCTGTTTCCAGCTTCCCAGGTCCCTTCTCCTCACTGGGACCAGGGATAACCCCATGAGCAGCTGGGGATGGAGAACAGCAATTCTGGGTTGCCCAGTGGGGATATCTGTAGAGTCCTGGGCTGAGAGCAGGGATCTGAGGGCCAAAGATGTTGTGGATCCCAGGCTCTGACTTTCTTCCAGGGGCCCCTCCCAAACCTACCCTCTGGGCTGAGCCAGGCCATGTGATCACCCTGGGGAGCCCCGTGACCATGTGGTGTCAGGGGACCCCGGAGGCCCAGGAGTACTATCTGAAGAAAGAGAGAAGCTCTGAGTTCCAGTACATGCAGATGACACAGAAACCTGGGAACAAGAGTAAGTTCTACATCCCTTCCATGACAAGGCATCACACAGGAAAATATTGCTGTTACTATTACAGTGGCATTCACGCATCACACTACAGTGACCCTCTGGAGCTGGTGGTGACAGGTGAGAGGACACTCAGGCATCCCAACCCCAGATTCTCCTCTCAGGGGTGTCTCCCACCCCACAGACCAGCCCTGGGGGGATCATATGGAAGGTGTGATCCCCATTTAACACAGTGACTTCTTCTCCCCTAGGATTCCTCGGAAAACCCACCCTCCTAGCCCTGCCCAGCCCTGTCGTGACATCAGGAGGGAAGGCGACCCTCCAGTGTGGCTCTTGGAGGGGATTTGAAAAGTTCATTCTGGTTCAGGAAGGTGAACACAAGCACTCCTGGTCCCTGGACTCACAGCAACAACATGATGGGCATTTCGATGCCCGGTTCTCTGTGGGTCCCGTGAACCCCGGCCACAGGTGGACATTCAGATGTTATGGCTATTTTAGGAATGATCCCCAGGTGTGGTCGGAACCAAGTGATCCTCTGGACATCCTGATCCCAGGTGAGGAAATGACGACTTTCTCTTACACCATTTTAGGGACCAGACGGGTTGTTAGGAGTTTGATTGACAGCTGACCATGGTGAGGCCCCTACAATGCTGTGTTGATGGATGAACTGAGGAGTGAAGGAGACCCCATGGGAGGCTCTAGAGGGAAGGAGGAGCCCTGGGTCACCCTCACCTGGAAGGGGCCGACTCAGGAAGGCCCAGGGTCTAGTGGCTGCTACATCCTGGCTACTGTGAGATGAGGTCAGATCAGGCAGACAGAGGCCAGGAGTCGGGGTGGGGGGGTGGTATGTGTCAGAAATGTTCTTAGACATTCCAGGTGACAAGGAGAAGCTTGGGGTCAGAGACACAGAGTGTGAGTGACAGTGAGACCTGTAGGGCCAGGATGGAAAAGGGAGCATGTGGGTGGAACCAGCCCTGCCACCCCAGTTCCTCTGTTCCTCCAGGAGTGTCTAGGAAGCCCTCCCTCCTGGCCCAGCAGGGCCCTGTCATGGCCCTTGGCGAGAGCCTGACCCTCCAGTGTCGCTCTGATGTCGCCTACGACAAGTTTGCCCTGTCCACGGAGGGGCAACAATACCTCACCCAGCACCCTGGCAGGCAGCCCCAGGCTGGGATCTCTCAGGCCGACTTCCCCCTGGGCCCTGTGAGTGACTCCCATGGGGGTCAGTACAGATGCTATGGTGGACAAAACCTCTCCTCCCAGTGGTCGGCCCCCAGCGACCCCTTGGACATCCTGATCTCAGGTGAGGAGACCAACGGCTTGAGTCAGGGCTCCAGACTCTGCACAAGCCCTGCTGGGGGAGCCCCGGGTGGTGATGGTTGGGGTGAAGAGTGAGGAATTCAAGGGAGGGGGAGACAGAGAGAGGGGCTGCGGGAGGGGAGAGACTCAGAGACAACAGGAGACCGAGAGATTGAGGGTCCCCAGAGAGCGGGTCTTGGGAGATCTTGGCTCAGAACCAGGTGGGGCAGCCCCTCAACCTCCTCTTCTCTCTAGGATGGCTCTCTGACAGACCCTTCCTCTTGGTGGAGCCGGGCCCCACGGTGACCTCAGGAGAGAATGTGACCCTGCTGTGTCAGTCACGGTACCCACTGGACACTTTCTTTCTGTCCAAGGAGGGGTCAGCCGGTCCCCCCCGGTGTCAAAGTTTAAAGATCCAAGCTCAGCAGTACCAGGGCGAGTTCACCATGAGTCCTGTGACCTCAGCCCATGGGGGCACCTACAGGTGCTACAGCTCACTCAGTACCTCCCCCTACCTGTTGTCACACCCCAGTAACCTCCTGGAGCTGGTGGTCTCAGGTGAGAACCCTGACCTGTTCTCTCTGAGTTCAGAGCGTGATCTCAGGTCCCTGCCCCAAGGAGAGCGCTGGGCTGGTGTAAAGTGAAGGAGTCTCTGAGGGAGGGTGAACAAAGGGAGGAGAGGAAACCAACAGGGCCTTCTCAGACATGACCCCTCGGCCCTATCTCCAGCTTCCAAAAGATGGCAGGTGGGTGGAGGGAGGGCTTGGGGAGACCACAGGATACATGTACTAGAAGACTGATTTGACGTGATGACTCCAGGGCAGCCCCAGATCCTCCTCTTGTCCTTGTTCCAGGATCTTCTGGGAGCCAAAGTCCCCCACCCACAGGAACCACCTCAACACCGGGTGAGTCACTGAGGCCTCTTGGCTCAGAGGGTCACGGGCTTGCCCAGGAAGTTTAGAGTATCTCAGAAGATCTCACTTCCACTCAAATACTCACAGACAGGCTTGTGTCCTATAGACTCTCAGCTGGGCTGATGAGGGGTCATGGGGTCAAGACAGAGGGAGACATCAGGATCCAGGCTGGAGGAGGAGCTGTCGGGCTACAGCAGGGAACAGGAGGCCCTGGGGATCAGCCCCTTGCCTCCATGGAGTCAGGCCCACAGAGTGGTGGGTGAGTGAGAGGCTCTGTATGAGGGAGGGGTGGGGTTCACAGTAATCAAGGGCTGAGTTTTTTCATCGGTTCAGGCTCCTCTGGAGACAGTGACTTGGGAAAGCCCCTCCCTCTCTGGGCCTCAGTTTCTCCATGTGTAAAGGAGAGGGGCCTGCCCAGATGGCAAAGTCCCTCTTGGTTCTACCCCAGCTGTGACCTCCTGGGAGAGGAGGGCCCCAGGGAAGCCTCCCAGAACCCGATTCTGCAGGGGCCTGTCCCACCTGAAGCAGTGACAGTAACACTGTGTGGGGGAGGGGGAGCAGGACCAGGGTCCAGGTGTTCAGGCTCTTTCGCTCTGAGCTTAGGGGCTCAAGTCTAGTGCAGAGAACAGGGGCTGCGAGTCAGACTCTTGGGTTCACTTCCCAGGTCTGTTGCTTCCTGGCTGGGGGATCTGAGGCAGGTGATTCACCTCCCTGAGTTTCTCATCGGGAAAATGAATAAAGTGGGGTGGTGATCCCATTTTGTATGATTCCTCTGAAGAGGAAGGTAATGAATGAAAGACCCAGCACAAGCCTGCATACATTTGGTGCTCAATTAAACATCATCCTTCCTTTTTCCTGACATCATCGTGCCCAAGGTTTGAAAAGGTACCTGAAGATTCTGATTGGGGTCTCGGTGGCCTTCGTCCTGCTCCTCTTCCTTCTCCTCTTCGTCCTCCATCGACACCGGCGTCAGGGCAAACGCAAGAGTGAGTGGAGAATGGGGGACCCATGTGCTGACCACAGGTGGGCTCAGGGCCCCAGCAAAAGGAGGCCAAGTCAGCCAGACAAACTGCTCCAGAATTTCCCAGTGAGAAAACCAGAAAGAAGAAGAGAGTAAATGTTTAAATGTTAGCATACGTTGAAGCAGTTTATTCTTTTGGCTTTTGTGGTCTCACTAAATATGTGGTGCATCTAAGCAGGAGTGTTTCAAGGCCCCCTCTCTCCTCTCGAGTTCATGTGCAGGATGGGTGGTTCTGATGTCCCAGGGCTGAGACCCTATCCTTCTTCACCAGCCCAGAGAGAGGCTGATGTCCAATTTCCTGTGGGAGCTGCGAAGCCAGAGCCTGAGGACCGAGGCCTGCAGAGGAGGTGATCCTGCCAGAGACCCCAGACTCCCACCCGCCCACAGTCCCCTCACTGCCCCTTACACTCCTGTGTCCTCCCCCAGGTCCAGCCTGGCTGCTGACATTCAGGAAGAACACCTCTGTGAGAAGGAGAGGGAGGCCTTAATGGGGAAGAATATGGGGACCCCTAAGTAACAGTAGAAATGGGATGAGGGGCACAGGTTGGGAATTGTCTGGGGCCCAGGGAAGATGCTCTGAATCCCACATCTGAGGGACCTCAGGGACATCACAGCTGCTCTGGGGTCTCCGTGGCCTCATCTGGAGCCGGGCTGGGGCTGAGAGGTCTCAGGGACTCTTTCCAGGAGATGAATCCCATGTCCCACCCCCACAGATGTTGCGGTAAAGGACACACAGCCTGAGGACGGGGTGGAGCTGGACAGTCGGGTGAGACCCTGCCCCTGCCAGACCCTCCAAAGTCTTAAGAAGTCCCTGCAGAGTTCACTGGGAAAATGAGACAATCAGATGACTCTGGGAACATGTGGGAGCTCAACTGAGGGATGTCCAGTGGATTCAGAGACCCTCCTGTCACTCTCTCAGCAGAGCCAACATGATGAGGACCCCCAGGGGGTGACATATGCCCAGGTGAACTTCTCCAGGCTCAGGCAGGGAGTGGCCTCACAAACAGAAGAGGACAGACAGAGGGACAGTCAGGTGGGTCCCTTCCTCTCCGCATTCCCAGGCCTCCCCCTACACGACCACGAACCTTTCCTCTCTCTCACCCCCACCACAGGTTGCAGCATCTGAAGCCCCTCAGGATGTGATCTACGCCCAGTTGTCCAGCTCAACTCTCCGACAGGAGATGCCTAACCCTTTCTTGTCCCAAGGAGGGGACCCTCCATCTGAGCCCAGCTTGTACACCACTCTGGCCACCCGTTAGCCCAGGAAGGGCCCCACACTCAACAGAGGGAGACTCAGGGACCATGGGAGGCAAAGAAGCTGCCCCCAGTGGACACTAACTAATGAACTCAGTCAATCGGGACCCTAACAAAGACCACGAAGAGAGTCTAGGAACTTTTGGCCTAACTTGATTTTGCAAAGACAAATAATATCTCTGCATTTTGGAAATAAAACAACATATGTCTCAATAATCAATGAGTTAAATGAGAAAACAAAATAGAAGTGAAGACTCATGCCTGCAATCCCAGCACTTTGGGAGGCCGAGTCGAGAGAACTTCTTGCGTCAAGGAGTTCAAGGCCATAGGTAGCTATGACTATAGTCCTTAGACTCCTGGACTCAAGGGACCTGCCCACCTCAGCCTGAGCCACATAACAAGATAACTGTGTTTAAAAAAAAAAAAAGCCAGGCATGGTGGCTCAATCTGCACTTTGGGAGACCAAGGTGAGAGAATTGCTTGAGCCCAGGGGGTTGAGACCAACCTGGCCAAGTTGGTGAGACCTCATCTCTACAATAAACCAAAAAATAAGTTGAGTGTGGCAGCCCACGCCTGTAGTTTTAGCTACTTGGAAAGCTGAGATGGAAGGATCACCTAAGCCCAGTAGGTGGAGGCTGCAGTGGCCGTGAGTGTGCCACTGCACTCAACCTGGGTGACAGAGTGAGACTCCCACTCAAAAAATATCCGGGCATGATGGCTTATACCTGTAATCCCAGCACTTTGGGAGGCGGAGGTGAGAGAATTGCCTGAGTCCAGGGGTTTGAGATCAGCCTGGGCAACGTGGCGAGACCTCGTCTCTACAATAAATCAAGAAAATTAGCCCGGCATGGTGAGAAAATTAAGAATCATGAATGAATATAGTAGGAAACAAGCTTTAAGCAAAGCAATGATTGTATCAAGAGTTTAGAAAGGCAGTAACTTATTCCAAATGAAGGAATAATAATGAATCGCTACTACTGAAGACCAAAAATAGCAAAAAATTCCAGCCTAGGCAACACTACAAGAACTCAACTCTACAAAAATTTAAAAATGAGCAGGCATTGTACACCTGTAGTCCCAGCTACTCAAAAGGCTGAAGTGGAAGGATTGTCTGAACCCAGAAGGTCATGCTGCAGTGAGCCATGATTGTGCCACTGCACTCTAGCTTAGGTGTCAGACTCAAAAAAAAAAAAAAATTATTATGCCAAAAATCTTATTCTTAAAAGCATTAATTAAATTTATAAATACTAGCCACAATGACAAAGGGAAAAAAATCATCATATATACAATTTATGAAATGGAAATAAGAATAAACAGAAAATAAGAAAAAAAAAGAAAATATGGACCAGGTGTGGTGACTGACACCTGTAATCCCAGTACTTTGAGAGACCAAGGTGGGAGGATTGCTTGAGCCCAGGAGCTCAAGACAAGCCTGGGCAACATAGCAAAACCTCATCTCTACAAAAATAAATCAGCCAGGCATGGTGGTGCGCACCTGTAACCTCAGCTTCTTGGGAGACTGAGGCAGGAGGATCACTTCAGCCCAGGAGGTCAAGGCTGCAATGAGCTATGATTATGCCACTATACTCCAGCCTGGGCCACAAAGCTTGTCTCAAAAAGAAAAAAAAGAAGAAGAAAAGAAAATCTTATTTTATCTATCTATGTATCTATCTATCTAACAATGCATTGACTCTGTAATCAAAAATTCTCCACAGCATAAACTTCAGTTCAGGAGCTTTGTTGGTGATTTCTTCCAAACACTAATGCACTTATGAAACACACACACACACTCAAACTTACATAAACTTTCTCTGAGAACAGAAAGGAGGAAATACACCCTAACACATTTTATCAAGGAAAAAATTGATACCAAAGCCTTGACGGGAAAACTACAAAATGGGAGAGTCACAGGAAAATCTCTCATGAACTTGGATGCAAATCTTTAAACAAATACCCACAAATAAGAGTCAGTGATAAATAAAAAGGATAACACATCATGACCACAGTGGTTTATTTTTTGTTTTTGATGACAAGAGAAGCTTAAAATTTAAAATCAATCAATATAATTAAATGCATTAACAGACTACATAAAATATCATATCACCTAATGCAAACAAATAGACCAAATTGATCAAATAGACCAATTCATAATGAAAATTCCATCTCATTACAAATAAAAGATAATTTTCTATAATTTATAAGAGCATGTTTAAAAATCTGCAATGGGCTGAGCACAGTGGCTCATTCTGTAATCCCAGCACTTTGGGAGGCTGATTGAGCGGGTTCAAGACCAGCCTGGGCAGTATGGTGAGACCTCGTCTGTACAATAAATAAAAAAATTAGCCTGGCATGGTAGTGCATGCCTGTAGTTCTGGCTATTTGGAAGGCTGAGGTGGAAGGATCACTTGAGCCCAGCAGGTTGACACTGGGGTGGCCGTGAGCATGCCACTGCCTGGGCAAGATTCCAACTCGGAAAAAAAAAAAAATTTTCAGTATCACTGGGATACATAGCCAATATATAAAACTCAATTGTATTTTAGACTTGAGGTTCTGAACTAAGATGAAATACATGGATGTCTCCAATTTGTGTGTGTGTGTGTGTGTGTGTGTGTGTGTGTGTGTGTGTGTTGGAGTCTCACTCCTTCGTCCAGGCTGGAGTGCAGTGGCATACACATTCACGGCCACTCCAGCGTCGACCTTCTGGGCTAAAGCGATCCTTCTGCCACAAGCTTTCTGAGTTACCAGAACTACAGACATGTGCTACCATGCCCGGCTATTTTTTATTTTATTGTAGAGATGAGGTCTCACCAACTTTTCCAGGCTGGTCTTGAAGCTGCGGGCTCAGGCAATCCACTCACCTCGGCCTCCCAAAGTGCTGGGATTACAGGCTGAGTCACCGAGCCCAGCCTCCAATTCTTAATTTTTGCTCAGTAAGATTGATTTTGGACTTCGTACCTCCACAATTGTAAGATAATAAATTTGAGTGTGATTTATTTATTTATTTAAGAGGCAAGATCTCACTGTTTTGCCAGGCTGTAGTGCAGTGGTTATTCACAATCATCTACACACTACGGCCTCAATCCACTGGACTCAAGCGATCCTCCCACCTCAGCCTCCCAAGTAGCTGGACCAACAGGCACACACTACTTTACCCAATTTGTGTTGTTTTAAGCTACTAGGTTTGTGGTAATTTGTCACAGGAGCAATAGGAAACTAAAAGAGCCTCTTAAATTGTCTTTTGATTAGTGTTTGCATGGGACATTTTTCATCCTTCTAGTTTTAATGTGGTAAAATATATGTAACATAAAATTTACCTTTTTTTTGAGTCAGAATCTCACTCTGTCAACCATTCACGGCTACTGCAGCCTCAACCTGCTGGGCTCAAGCAATTCTTCCGCCTCAGTCTTTCGAGTAGCTGGAACCACAGGCACATGCCACTATACCTTGCTAATTTTTTGATGTATTGTAGAGACAAAGTCTTGCCATGTTGCCCAGGCTGGTCTCAGACTCCTGGGTGTCAGGCAATCCTCTCACCTTGGGCTCCTTAAATTCTGGGATTACAGGCTTGAGCCAATCCCATTTGTCCATTATTAAGTGTACAATTCAGTGACAATTAAGTGTACAGTTAAGTACATTCACCATGTTGTGCAGCTATCACTATTACCCATTTCCAGAACACTCTCAATATCCAAAACAGAAACTCTATACCCTTTAAATGATAACCTCTTATTTCCCCTTATCCTAGCCTCTACTAATCTCTGTTATATCCTGTCTCAAGGAATTTGGCCATTCTAAGTACTTCATGTAAGTGGAATCTCACAATTATTTGTCCTTTTCTGTCGCTATTTCACTTAGCATGTTTTCAATGTTCATCAGCATCATTCATGCTTTTCTTTTTACCAATTTCATCATTATATTTTAAGTCAATTTTTTGTAGATTGCATATAGAAGGGGCTTTTTTGATTTTTCTTAATCCAATCCTAAAATTTCTATGTTTTAATAGCTGTATTTAAGCCAGGCGCAGTGGCTCACACCTATAATCCCAGCACTTTGGGAGGCTGAGGTGAGAGGATTGCCTGAACCCACGGGCTCGAGGCCAGCCTGGGCAACTTGGCGAGACTTCATCTCTACAATAAATCAAAACATTAGCTGGTCGTGGTGGCATGTGCCTGTCGTTCCGGCTACTTGGAAGGCTGAGGCAGAAGAATCACTTGAGCCCAGCAGGTCGAGGCTGCGGTGGCCGTGCCTGTGCACGGCCAAAGTGAGACTCCAACTCAAAAAAGAGAAAAAAAGAAAAATAGTTGTGTTTAGACCACTTATATCTAATGTAATATCTAATCTGATAAGGTTGGTGTCCTGTGTTGCTTAACCACAGAGATATGTTCTCAGAAATACTTCAGGAGGCAATTCTGTCACTGTGCAAGCACCATAGAGTGCACTTACACAAACCTAGAGGGTATTTTGCCTACTACACAGCTAGGCTACACCATCACATCCCATATGCAACTGTAGTTGACTAAAACATTATTATGCAGTGCGAGACTGTATTTAAGCTTATCATTTTGCTATTCATTTTCTGTTTGTCTCCTCTGTTGTTTGTTCTGTTTTCCCTTTCTGCCTACTCTTGGCTTCCTTCCTCCCTCCCTCCCTCTCTCCCTTCCTTCCTTCCTTCCTTGGCTTGCTTCCTTCCTTCCTTCGTTCCTTCCTTCCAATAGGAGTCTCACTCTGTCACCCAGGCAAGAGTGTAGTGGGACTCTCATGGCCACCACAGCCTTAACCTGTTGGGTTCAGGTGATCCTTCTGCCTCAGCTTCCACGTAGCTGGAACTACAAGTGCATGCCACTACACCTGGCTAATTTTTTTATTGTAGAGGCGAGGTCTTGCCAAGTTGCCTAGTCTAGTCTCGAATCTCTGACTCAGGCAATCCTCTCACCTCTGCCTACCAAAGTGCTGGAATTACAGGCGTGAGCCACCATGCCCGGCTACTCTTTGCTTTTCAAAATTATTTTTAGTATTTGATTTTTTTTAAAGAAACATAAATTATTTCTGGAATTTTCCATCTAATTTTTTTTTCTTCTATGACCCAGACCTCTCAGTACATCTTTAGATGCAAGTGAGCTGCCTTGCTGTCAAAGAAGGGCCATATGCTCTGCCCAGTGCCTCAGGGTTGCTTTTTTTCCTGGCCTAGGGAGGCCTGATTAATGCTTAACACTGGTGGGATGGTCTTGAGCCTCCAGCCAGGCCCAATTAAGCTGTGCTGCTTGGCCAGGCTCAGTGGCTCAGCCTGGAATCCCAGCACTCTGGGAGGCCGAAGCGAATGAATTGCCTGAGCCGTGGGTTCGAGACCCGCTCAGAGAAGTTGGCAAGAACTCATCTCTACAATAAATCAAAAATTAGCCAGGTGCAGTAGCACGTGCCTGTAGTTCAGCTACTTGGAAAGCTGAGGCAGAAGGACTGCCGGAGCCCAGCAGGTCAAGGCTGCGGTGACCAGGAGCATGCCACTGCACTCCAGTCTGGGTGACTCCAGTCTGAGATTACAGGTTTTTTCAACTCAAAAAAAAAAAAAGCTGTTCTGCTTATTTCATTCACCTGCTGTGCTAAGTAGCTGCGGGGGAGAACTTTAAACCTAGTTTTCTTCAGTGACCTTTCAATTTAGAGTAAACTCACATGTCAAGATTTTTCATGCTTCTTGACCATATCACATAAATCTTCTGTCCTGGCATTCAAAGGTTTTAAATTCAGAAATTCCTTAAATCTACACAGTAGGGTTCTGTAAATCAAGTGTAACTAGCCAGAGCTTGCTTCAACAGATGTGTGTAAACTTTGAAAAGATGGTCATTTTCGCCAGGCCTCGACCTGCTGGGCTCAGGTGATCCTTCCGCTTCAGTCTTCCAAGTAGCTGGAACCACAGGCGAATGCCACGACGGCCAGTTACTTTTTTTATTTATTTAGAGACGAGGTCTCATCTCATCAATCAGCCGAGTTACCCAGGCTGGTCTTGATCCACTGGACTCAAGCAATCCTCTCACCTCCACTTCCCAAAGTGCTGGGATTACAGGTGTTAGCCACCGCACCTGGATTGTTTCCACTTTTTGACTACTGTGAACAGTGCTGCTATAAACATACTTTTTGCATACCTGGGGTCAGCAATTTGGGGTATATACCTGGAAATGGAATTGCTAGAAAGTATGGTCATTCTGTTTAGCTTATTGCGGAACCAATAAACTGTTCTCCACAGCAGCAGGACTATTTGACATTTCCACCAGCAATATCATGAAGGTTCCCATTTTTCCACATCCATGCAAACACTTTTTTCAACTATTATTATAATTATAGCCATCGTAGGGGCTGTGAAGTGAAATGCTGTGATTTTTATTTATATTTTCATAATGAATAATAATGTTGTGGATCTTCCCATGTGCCTGTCGGCCATTTTCATATTTTCTCTGGAGAGATGTCTTCTCAAGTTCTTTGCCATTCTTTAAGTGAGTTGTCTTTTTATTATTGAGTTGTGAGAGTTTCTCATATATATATATATATATTTTTTTTTTTTTTTTTTTTTTTTTTTTTTGAGTTGGAGTCTCACTCTGTCGCCCAGACTGGAGTGCAGTGGCCGCTCCCGGCCACTGCAGCCTTGACCTGCTGGGCTCCAGCGATCCTTCTGCCTCAGCCTTCAGAGTAGCCGGAATTACAGGCACGCGCTACCACGCCCAGCTGATTTTTTAATTTATTGTAGAGATGAGGTCTCGCTGCCCAGGCGGGTCTCGAACCTGCGGGCTCAAGCAATCCACTCACCTCAGCCTTCCAAAGGCGCGGGATTACAGGCTGAGCCACCGAGTCCGGCATTCTCATATATTCTTGATACAAGATCACTGTCACACATGGTGTGGAAATATTTTCTCCTATTCTGCAGTCTGTTTTTTCACTTTCTTCACGGTGTTCTTTGATGCATAAAATGTTTAATTCTGAAGTCCAACTGATGTATTTTTTCTTATGTTACTCATGGTTTTGTTGACAGAGTTAAGAAACCACTGTCCAATTCAAGGCCATAAAGATATACACTTATGTTTTCTTCTACAAGTTGTATGGCTTCAGGTCTTAAATTTAGACCTTTAATCTTTATTATATATAATGTGAGTAAAGGTCCAAATATTTTATTTCTTTTATTTTTATTTATTTGTATTTTTTATTTTATTTTGAGTTGGAGTCTCACTCTGTCGCCCAGACTGGAGTGCAGTGGCCGCTCCCGGCCACCACAACCCCGACCTGCTGGGCTCCGGCGATCCTTCCACCTTAGCCTTCCAAGTAGCTGGAACTGCAGGTGCGCACTACCACGCCCGGCTAATTTTTTGATTTATTGTAGAGATGAGGGCTCACCAAGTTGCCCAGGCGGGTCTCGAACCCGCAGGCTCAGGCAATCCACTCACCTCAGCCTCCCAAGGCGCGGGATTACAGGCTGAGCCACCAAGGCCGGTATTTTTTTATTTTTGAGTTGGAGTCTCACTCTGATGCCCAGGCAGGAGAGCAATGGCATGCTTACAGCCACCGCGGTGTCGACCTGCTGGCTTCAGGTGATCCTTCTGCCTCAGCCTTCCAAGTAGCTGGAAGTACAGGCATGCACCACCATGCCTGGCTAATTTTTTTTTTTTTTTTTTT